>NC_092818.1:147094212-147336712 GCF_023375885.2 Dermacentor andersoni | reverse complement strand
TGACGCACGTTCGCCCCCTTTCCCTGCTGCTCCTTTCCTGCTGCTCATTTTCGTAATTATTTATCTCCTCGCCGCTGCCACCCCGCTCCCATTTTGCCCTCGTTGCGTCCATCCCGCCCTAGCTCTGCCATTGTGCTCCCTTCGCTCAGCCCACCCATCTCATTTCGTATAGGAGCGCTGTGTGTCTGTGTGTCTCTGCGAAGCGGCCAAGTGTGCCGGAACGCGCACACACGGAGGGCGCAAGAAAGAGGCCTAATCTTAAGTATGCAAATCAGCTGAGTGAAAATGAATCCCTCCGCTTCCATGGCAGGCGCGGTCACGCGTTGCCTTTGCACTAGGCCTCGTCTTTCGTGCGATACGCCCCGCGGCAGCACTTCCGGGACTACCGCTCTCTTTCTTCGTCTGCTTACACCGCCCCCACGGACGCTCATTTCGTGCGGGAGGTGTAGGAATCTCTACGGGAAGACAAAGAACCAAATCCTGCAGCTGCCCCAAAGGGACCCCACGCAACCGCCAATAACAGTATAGTCAGTGAACTCTCGGGGCGGAGTTTTTCGGGCGTGCGTAATAACGGCGTACGCGCCGTGCCCCACGTTGCCTTGTCCTATACGCCGCCCAAGCACTGAACGAGCGCTTCTAACGGCGCGACAGATGCCAGTGCGGGGTGGCATGTATAACACACACGTCCCTGCACGCCTCACGCGTTGCGAATGGACTGTAGGTCGCCCGCTCGGTAAGGATCGTGTTTCCAAGAACGTGCGGTCCTTTATCTCTCAGGGGAAACGGAGTCTGGACGTTGGAATTCGTATTCACGTTTCTGCTGACATTCGCAAGAAATGAATTTGTCTTTCGAAAATTTGCTTTTCTGCCTTTGCGCGTCCTGCACAACAGAAATACGATCGCTCCACGTCCAGAGTGTGAGAACGACTTCATTTGCATACCTTGCCTCTAGATGAACAGGAAAGCAGTGAACACGTGTTTGTTTAGAACTTCTTAGCTAGTAAAACAAGAGTTATGGTAGAGAAATAGCCGATAACAACTGTCGCTGGCAGACTGCGTCCCCCTCATATTGTTTTGTCGAATGCAGCTACCCCTTTCACTCTCTCAAGTGAACTATCCTCCCCAAGTAATTGTTGCGTAACTTTTATAAATTCCTTTCTACTAACTATTTTTCTCCCTTCGTATAAAATTTGTTTTCTCGTGTTCATTAGGCAGTTACTGAAGAGAAAAAGAAACCCAGGCTGTCCTTTTCTGCCGTGCTCTCGCCTTACGTCTAACCACAAGCGGATAAGTGCAGCGGACGGGGCTAGTTTTTATTTGCCTTTAAAAAAGAAAACATTTCCCTCTCGCATCAGTGCCGATCGAAACCCCAAATTAAAGACTCGTAGCGATCTCCACGGAATATAGTCTTATCGCATGCTGCGTACCGGGAAGCGACAGGCTCATTGTTTCAGTCACTGCGGTAACATTGGCGGCAGGATGATGTCGCCACTATGAATGGTGCAGAATTCAAGGCAACAGCTCTCGGCTGCATGTGCCTTGTAAAGAAACTTTGGTGAACCTATGAAGTGCTCCAACAGCACCGGTCCAGCTTCTGCTCTCTGCGGCTGTTCACAAGCAACGGACGGGTTTTTGTCCGCTCAGCTTTCACTTTTCTAGAATTATAGGCGTAGAGAATTGGCTGGGGCTTAGCGCTGTTGAGGTAAAACTTGATGTACGGAACAGAATCCAAACGCATTCAAGCATTCAATAGCAGTTTTTTTTCTAATACCAGATGAATAGATAAGATACTACGGCTTACTTGGGAGAGGCGCAAGTCCATTTATTCTGTCTCTCTTTAGTTACTTTTGTCAAATGGCTAGAAAAGTTTTAGGAAATACAAAGAACCATTTGTGCTAGTAATTAAACTACGTCATATGCGAAGCGCTTGTGAAATTTCTACTGCCACGAACCCGCTGTGGTTGCTCAGTGGCTATGGTGTTGGGCTTCTGAGCACGAGGTCGCGGGATCGAATCCCAGCCACGGCGGCCGCATTTCGATGGGGACGAAATGCGAAAACACCCCTGTACTTGGATTTATGTGCACGTTAAAGAACCCCAGGTGGTCGAAATTTCCGGAGTCCTGCACTACGGTGTGCCTAATAATCAGAAAGTGGTTTTGGCACGTAAAACCCCATAATTATTATTATTCTAATTGCTACGAACGGGTGGATGTCTGAATTTCCCTTTATTTATTATTATTCTAATACCACAAGGAAATCAGAAGCCTAAGCCATGCGTATGACACGTCTACAGCGATATATTCTACACTTGTGTTACGGAGATCACGTTTAAAGCCATGTGCCAGCAGTGCCTTAAACGATGAAGAACCATTCTTCTTCTAGATTAATGTATAAACAAGAAAAATATGTAAAGACAAGGCCTCCGATGAACTGCTGGGTGAATTATTTTCTAAGTAGTCCTTTTTCTTGTGTCCAGTGCCTTAGGGACATCCTTTTAGCATCGCTCCGCATCAGCAGGCACAGCAGAACAAGAACAGAGTACTACAAGGTCATACACATGGGTGTGGGTGTACGTGTGGAGTGGATGTAAGGCCGAAAAGACTTGCCGTATCATTGATGTTTTGCGCCCGAGCCCCTCTCTATTTACGAAAATACACTAAGGTACCAGCACACACTTAACCAGTTAACTGAGCGATCTTCGTGTCTCGCCACATGACTCTCCGCGCGTCATAGATTATCAGCGGGGGCGCTTGAAGCGTATACGCCAAATTAATTTATGGGACGACGTCGATGTTGCGCCGACACTTTGTCTCTTTATATAAGCATCGCACTGTGCGCGGGTCCCGTGAAACTAGGATATTAAAGATGGCTTGGTGCTGGTTTTTCTGACGCAGCAGGTGCCGTGACTGTTTTTCAAAGCAGTGACAACGCCTTCCTTGCGGGGCTGTACGATGTAAATTAATAAGGTTAGGCGCCATCGCCTAGACGCCGAAGTCCTAATACAACGTGGAGCCTGCGATGGAGCGCCGATGCAGGAGCCATTTTGTAAAGTTTAGCGAACTTTAAGCGCGCCTACATTTTTTTTTTCTCTGTTCCTGTAAAGGGCTTACATGAAGTGCTCGTGCACGCGCTCTTTGCGAGTCTCTCTCTCATTTGCGCCCTTATACGTCGTCCTCTTAAACGGCAAAGTCACCAGCTCCTAAAAGAAGCGGCTTTCTGTCCAACCACACGGGCTGCATGGCATGCGCTATCGCTCGACTTCCTTTAGAAGGGCCACACGCTCGAAGCGGCTCCTCCGGGATCATTCATAGCGCTCGCAAACCTGCAACAAAAGCAGTACCACAAAGCGGCTGGCTTTAAGAAAGGTCTTGTTGCGTGCGTCAAAATATTCTCCCACCTTCGTCACTAATAAAGTGGGCGCTGCCGACATTTACTCGCGTGCATGCATTTTCAGGGGGAAAAAAAATAAAAAGAAAACGCCTCTTTTTTTTTTTTTTTATCTTTGCTACCTTTCTAAGATTTTAAACATGAGTTCATATCTTTGAGATATTTCCGATCCCTCAATCACATTTTGAAAAAATGGTGGCTAATTTTTGGCGTGCTACGACCAGACGTGCGTAACAAATTACACTTAATTACTTACCTACAGCAAATTGGCATTTTTGGGTGGTTTTGTAATTTAACGATTACTTTGTTTACTTCGTAATGCTCACTTTCTTCTACGTTTACTCCTTAATTACCCGCCGTGGTTGCTCAATGGATATGCTGTTGTGCTGCTGAGCACGAGGTCGCGGGATCGAATCCCGGCCACGGCGGCCACATTTCGATGGGGGCGAAATGCGACAACACCCGTGTACTTAGATTTACGTGCACGTTAAAGGACCCGAGGTTGTCAAAATTTCTGGAGTACTCCACTACGGCGTGCCTCATAATCAGAAAGTGGTTTTGGCACGTAAAACCCCATAATTTAATTTTTTAACTCCGCAATTACTTTTTACAGTAGCCAATCAGATGTAAACAGTTATTTCATTGGCGGCACAAGTTGCAGCAGGTGAGGCAGCTTTGCAAATCTGTAGAGCGCCCGAGGTCGTGTCACGCAGCAGCCTCGCGGATGCACATGTGTTCAGGCAAGCGAACCATGGGAGCTCAGTATTTATTGCCCCATCTTAACTCTCTACCAGATGTTGGCCGGTGAATTGAATCCATACAGGTATGTCTCGATAGCGACGGCCGCATATGAGACAGTTATGACAGGAAATCACATACGGATAATTTTTGTTTTCAGCTTTTGATTGGCCCAACCGGGAGCGTCGTCCACAAGTCCCAGCTGCAACGAAGCGCTTCGCTTTACCCAGGACACAGACGCTGAGTAACGACAAACTAGTGTCAAAGATGTCTGTTCATGCCAATGTCGCCCTGCCCCCCCCCCCCCCCCGCCTCCCCCCTTCCACCCGCGTGCACTTCGAGCGAGCTTTAAGTGTCGGGCTGATGTCTTAACAACTACGAGGAAAATTGATCGGCAAAATTTTTCAGAAGCAATTGTTAGTAAAGCTAAGCAATAAGTGTAGGGTTGCATTGAATGCCCGAAAAGTGCCAGGCTAGCTTGAACTTCCTGTTTACTGTATCTATGGAATTGTAATGAAGTTCGAAGGAAAGTAACGTTGAAGTAACCGATCAAGTAATTGCTCAATTATTTTCGGGAGCGGGGGAAGTAATTGGCAACCCTAATTTGTTACGTTTTTTAATGAAGTCATCAAAAACTGTTATCGGTTTATTTTTTTTTTTCCGTAAGGTGTACAAGTTCGGCTACAACCCTGCCGCTTGCTCATGCAAGCATGTGTCTACGTTCACACTATTATCACCGAAAGAAAAAGTAAAGTACGGATATACGTACAATATATTGCATAGCCGATCTAGAGCAAATTACTTTAACAGCTGTTCGCTCGCCTGAAGCCTTCTCACTCTGTTCATAAGTGTTTCCAATTGAATCAGTAGAGGACGTCCCTACAGAAGGAAATATAAATGATGTTTCTTTTCGCTTTCTCCAGATAGATTAATTCTTAATCTTTCGCCATAGTCTCTTCTCGGCTAACTTATAATCCTGTCTGCAAGGGAGCTCTCCATTGCTAGGCAACATATATTGTAAAATCAGCTCGTGTTGCAGCGTGGATTGGTGAGGAAGGAATAAAGAACGTGCGTCTTGTAATGTTTTATGCACAACACGTTCAGAAGTGCATTACTTCATTCGCTCCTCCTTCTCGAATTGGGCTGTTTTCTTGATCGGCTTTATTTTCTTTCACTTTCTTCAACTCATCTGCTTTTAGAAAGGCGCCTCATTCCTAATGGTTGTCACATCGACAACAGGCTCGATTTCGGCTGCATTTCGGAGGCTTGTTAGAAACACTTGCGACATTATTTTAGCTTGCGTTACAGCACCCAACCCCTTCGGCTTCTGTAGCTTACTAGAGCGACTTGCTTATCTTTCATCACGTGTTGGAGTCAATGTGATCGTCCCGTGACAAAAGAGTTGAGGAGCTCAGGAGAAAACCTCCCGCCTCGTATCGCACTCTCTTGCAAACAAATGATGAATGTTTAAGTTCAAACTTAAAACTCCACATTCGCACTCTCCGATGGAAGAGGGAACCCTGTTAATCCAAGAAAGAGAAAAGAATAGAACAGCAAACGCCGCGACAGACGATGAAATGTTGAAAAGTAGCCTTGTCTCGCTAATTGGCGCGTGCACCAGCTTCCGTAATTGCTGATAGATAGCATAGCTTTCTTTCTTTTTTCTTTAGTGTTGCAACGACCACACGCTTGTTCATAAACCCCTTTTTCTCTTAGTTTATTTCATTTCGTCCCCTTTCTAATTATTCCGGCATGCTGTGTACTTTGTCGCGCTAATGTTACCCCACAGAAACAAGGTTAATGCTCAGGGAGCGAGAAAGCCTTATCGAACCCATCTAAATGAACGTTTTTCGAAACAACTCATTTTCTATTATTTCATGCTGCTATTACGGCCATTTCCAGCGGAGACCGTGCCGCGCTTCGCCTTAACACAAGGCCTTCTGGGTATGAGTTTGCCGTTGCCTACACACTTAGCCAACACCCGCAACTCCACTTCCTCCAATGCTGGAGGCCTTGTGCTTGTACTTCGTAAACCCTCATTTCACGCTTCATACGAGCGAATACCTACCAGAAGCCCGAACGCCAACGCTGCCACCCACAGTTAATGTATCCGTGCACGCGTGACCTTTCCAGCAGACGGTGAGCTAGCGTCATGGGAGTTGTGACGATGTACCTTAATGGTGGACGACCGTAAACACATCTCGCAATATGGCGCACAACGCAATATATGACAACAAACATTCATTTCTTGTTGTCTTCTAGAAAGCTGTACTAATCATGTAGCAGGTAATCGTGCATTGATACTCCGCTTTTGTTTTGAGGAGCCCTCCGCTGTAGGCCGTTCTAAATGGATTGCGAATATGGAGGGTTTTACATGTTCACGATGATCAGCGCTCATAGCCGGGATTACTGGGAAAGTAAAGAATGACAGCTTCTTTTGAAGGAGGCCAATACATGTAGAAAGCTTTAGGTGTTGCTTCACCAATTTGAGTGAGCCGTTCCTGAAAATCCAACGCCAATATGAGCCGCAACATTCCAAATGGAACAAGTGAATTATTATGCGAAAGACCACTATGAGAAACAATCAAAACAAAACACTCAGCTACCCATACCGACATTCCCACTCATACGGGTTCCATGCGAATTATGTTTAAAGAAGAAATCATATGTTGTGGATTGTGACCATGATGGCCTCTCACATTGGGCTGTTAAAAATGAATGCTCAAAGGTTAGTCGAGAACTAGCCAAAAATATGCCGAAAATTTCTTTCATTTCCCCTGCAAGTTAGTCGCATCTGTTCGCGCAATAGATTTGCGCAGGCCAATTACTTCGTCACGAACCCGTACTTCTCGTTTAAGCAAATACGAATGAATAGGGAACAGTTGCTACGACTCGTATGGCGGGACAATTTTTTTGTAACGGCGAGTCTACAGAGATTCAATAAACATTTGTTGCAGAGCTTAAACGCTAGCCTTAATCAATACAAGTCAAATCAAGATCCGTCGTCTTGTCCATTTTTAGAACAAACAAAGAGCACAGCGCACCATTTTTGGATCCCTTGAAGACCTATTTCATTTCGCCTGTGTACGCTACCGTTTAGAAGAAAGGCCAAGCAGCTGCACACAGTGTGCTACCAGATGTGAGCCTTGCTTCTCCGAAAATATTTACTATCGACCAAAGCGTTTTGTGTTGGAGGTAGGTTCAGACAAAACCAAAAGAACGATTAATAAATGAACAATAATAGACAGCTTGGTAATTATATTTAGTTAGTAATAATTATTATATGATGATATTTGATATACATTATTTTATTGTTGCTGTTAAATATGTTATAGTAGTTACAATATATTATTGTTATATTAAAGAAAAGGGAAAGCAGCAGCAAACTTTAACACGAAATTAAAATAATACACATAAAGAACCTATATGTTTGAGAGCACCTGGTTTAATATTTCACAGCGTACACAACAGTGTAAAGCCAGCCATTTAAATAAGGCCTCAAAAATTTTGGACCTTGACGGAGCGGTGTTCTCTCGTATTCATTCATGGCGGCTGGTGACCTCGGGTTCAAGCTTCAACGCATCGTTGTGATGGAAGAAACTTATCAAACAAGATGGAATAAAATACGCAACAAATGCGCACTATAAAGGCGTGAAGAAATAAAAAAAAAAAGACTACCGTTTGAGGCTGCTTCCACTGAAGGCTTCTGCTCATAATGTTTATGGATGATCGATAAGCGGTGCTCAAAAGCATGAAACTAGTTTTATGCTCGGTCGCCAGCGAGGATCAGCTCAAGAAAACGAAGATTAAAAGGTTCATCGCTTACTACCTCCTAGATGCCCTCCCTGCTGCGTTAGAACAAAATTACGCTTTCCACCGATGATGGCATCCGCAAAAAACGCACTCATTTCTTTCCCGTAGTCCATAACAAATTCCAAGGCAGCTCAATCCAGCACAAAAGTCACATTCTTAACCTTGATGAGCGAGAGGTCGGCAAGAATGCTGTTTTTTAATTGTGGGAAGCGAAGTTATAAAATTTAGCATTTCAAGATTCCCGCGATGAGCAGAATGGGAAGAAAACTGCAGAACAGATGATGTACAGCTATGAGTTACAGCTTACCAAAATGACTTAAATAAAAGGTACACGTAATCACAGCATATTGGAAGCTGTAGGCAAAACAGCCAGAGTTTGAGGCTCAGAAAGAAAAATATTGCTAATAACACGGGTAACAAACATTTTCTGATTGGTTTAATACGTCCGCTAAATGAACACGGTAGTTTTCTGTGGAAACCAGAACGACATATCACATTGAAGAAATTAGGCACAATTTTGCACTCGCGCATTCACGCACACACCCATAGGCGCACGCACTCAAGAACACGCCCCACACACAGCGCTCACTACTAACTGCATATTCATCGAATGGAACCCCTGTTTATAGAGAGACAAGAATGCGCATCGACCAACATAAAAGCCGAATATATACATAAAAAAGCAAGTAAGTAACACACTTGAAATACATGCATTAAGAAAGGGAAATTCCGCCAGAAACAGGGATGTGGATGGTTCGTTCACACACTGAACGTTATTCTTTACGATGACAAAAAAACCTTTTAGTGCTACACGTGCGGTCAGCCTTGCGATTCTTCCGAAAACCTGCGTATAAGAAAATTGTAGTTCGCACCCACGTGATGTAACATGCGCAACAAGGTGCACATACTTGTCCTATTTTTTGTTTATTTTGTGTGCCTGGTCCCTTAGCCAGTCATTGAAACGTCTGTTTGCCCGACGTACACTTTGCCGCCCGATAATGGAATGGGGTATACAACTCCCATAGAGCACCTAACGAAGGTCATTTCATGTTTTTTCTCGCACCCCCGCAATGGGCCGTCGCATATGCGTGGGCACAGTTTCCCGAGTTTCTCGGGCGCCGAAAAAGAAAAAAGAAAACGGCGACACTCCACGCTTGACAGCAACATTCTTTAGATTGTGGGAGGAGAGCTTTTAAATATGGACCTTTTCATCGGGCGAGGAGGAAAGGGTGCGCGGCGAACCTTTCCTCCTCTATGGCTTGTGCGATCCGGTGCGGCGCTACTTGAAAGTATGGTTGTCGCGTGCTGCGGAACGATTTCGACATGTTTTAGATCCTACCTCGTAAAATTTACGCAATGTCCGTTCATATAAGGTCTTCAGGGAAGCCTTACGGGGACAGTAAGCGGAAATATCTCTTGGGGGCGCAAACATGCGACGCGCGTTATCAGCCGTGGTGTGTGTATGTGTTGTGAACAATTTTGCATATATCGGTTTTAATTCAACGAAGAGAACCGGCGTCTCTGTATTACTAGCATGAAATGGTAAGTCTGCTCACTATCTTTCTTTCTTTCTTTATTCATTTATTCAAGACATTCCTTACAGAAATGCCTTGGGGGACGCGACAAAAGGCACTGAACGTGCCTGACTGGGCCTCGCCACCCTTGGTAGCAGCAGTCACACAAGAACAATAATAACAAAAGTATTGACTACAATAGGCTCAATTTGGAACACGGTAGAACTTAAACATCAATAAGTGTTCCTTATCAATAACATAATGACATAAATACACATACACATCAATACACATATAATTAGATACATTGTACAGGTATGTCGCAACTATCGTCCTAGTACAGAAAATATATCGGACTTTCACAATGAAAAGCCAAGACACAGTAAGAGGAAACCAACTGGGATCAGTCCAGCATGATTTTTAGTCTGTGTTAAGAAAAAAATTTTTGAGCATTTTTCTGAAAATGTGCGCTGAGGTAGCTGTAGCGAGCGCTTCAGCAATTTCCGGATATTCCTTGAGAAGGTCTGGTATCATAAAGCTTAGTTTTTGATCGCCATATTTTGTACGAGAGCGTGGCCTGGGTATTAAATTCTTTCGTAGGCAGTACGGACCAGGTTTCACTTGATATTTGTTTTGAATAGGTGTTGCTTGGTGCTGATGCAATATTTCCAGGGCCAAGTTGTATTTATACAATTTATGAATAGGCAGTATTTTATTAGATTTAAAAAAGGGTGTAGTGTCTTCAGAAAGTTCTAAATTTCCTATTGCACGCACCGCTCGCTTTTGCAAACAAAAAAGACTGTCTAGGTTGGTCTTAGTCGTTGTTGACCATACTAAGAAACAGTAACATAACCGGGAATGAAATAGCGCGTAGTATATCTGCCTTTTCACCGCAGACGGGATATAATATCTCACTTTATTTAAGATTCCAACAGCTCGCCCTAGCTCACTTCGGAGCTTGTCAACGTGAGGCGTCCATGAGAGGTTTTCTTGAAATGTCACCCCCAAAAATCTAACTGATACAGATTGTTCGATGGTAACGTTTTGAAATTTTAAATCCAAGTTTATAGTCGGGTGGTGTCCTCGCGGCCGGAAGAGTAAGTATTTCGTTTTGCTGATGTTTAATTGAAGTCTGTTAGATTGAAGCCATAAATCCAGACCTGTTAGCCATTCGTTAGCTCGATGAAATACCTCTCTTTCATGAGCACCTGTGAAGAATACATTCGTATCGTCTGCGTATAAAATTAACTTTGTATTTTTGTTAATGTTTACAATATCGTTAATGTATAATAAAAATAACGTTGGTCCTAGTAATGATCCCTGTGGTACGCCATATTTTACAAATTTTAAGTCCGAATTTACGCCGTTTATGCATGTGAATTGAGCTCTCGAAGTTAAGTAGCTTTTTATCAAAGACCAAGCTTTGCCCCGTATTCCATACAATGGCAATTTCTTTAAGAGCACATCGTGTTGGACACAGTCAAAAGCTTTTCTAAAATCCAGAAATATTCCCAGGGTAACTATTTTCCTTTCGATGTTGTCTAGTATATGCTCCTTTATTTCAAGAAGGGCACTTTCAGACGACTTGTTTTTTCTAAACCCGAATTGTTCGCTTACTATTATATTGTTTGCCGTCAGAAAGCCAGAAAGTCTTTTATGTATTATGTTCTCCGTTATCTTTGCAAAGATAGGAAGCACTGATATTGGTCTGTAATTGTTCTTGTCTTTAACGGAACCACCTTTATGTATTACGACAACACGGGCTAGCTTCATTGCGTCTGGGAACACTGCGGTTGAAAGAATAAGGTTGATAATGTGCATAAGCGGGATGCTTACCATCGGCGCGACAGCTTTCAGTGGTCTAGCTTTAATATCGTCAGCTCCAGCGGCGCAATCATTTTTCAAAGCCAATATGATATCAGTTATCTCATATTGATCAGTGGGTGACATAAATATAGTATTTTGACAATGTGTTTTCACAAAATGTTCACAAGGCATTTTGGCGCGGTCATCTGCCGAAGCACCCACATTAATAAAATGTTCGTTAAACAAGTTTGCGACCTCAATGTCACTCATGGACTCACTTTCATACAAAACACGTTTTGGCGAACTTGTCTTTCCTATAATATCCCGGATCGTTTTCCATACAAGACGAGAATTTCCCACAATTTCAGAAACTTTTTTCATGTAGAATTCTCGTTTTGCTTTTTTGATATCAGCACTTAATTTGTTCCTCATTTTCTTAAATATTTGAAGATCACCTTCACATCTCGTGTCTAAAAACTTCTGGAAAAGTCTCTGCCTTTGTTTAATTCTGGTGTATAATTCATGTGATATCCAAGGTTTTCTTGTTTTTTTGTGTTTTTTAGGAGCTTTTAGCGGAAAAGAGGCGTTGTAGGCAGAAGTAAAACACTTCAGAAAGACATTATAAGCAACATTTGGATCGTTTTCTTTTATGACACTATCCCATTTCTGTTGTTCTATGAGTTCTTTAAACCTTAACATGTTTTGTTCCGAGTAGTCTCTAACCAGTGTTTCTTTTACTAATGTACGCTTTTGTTTCGATGGTATTAGACAATAAATTGGTAAATGATCGGTAAGGTCACAAGTGATTACACCTGACTTCACTTCATCAGGGCAAAAGCTTGTAATGCACAGGTCTAATATTGTTTCAGTACTTGAGGTGACACGGGTAGGCTCGTTAATTACATTTGTACAACCGAATGATTCGAAAAGTTCTCTGAAATGCAAGAAGGTAGCATTATTTTCAGAAGCATCTATATTAAAGTCGCCGACAAAACACATTCACGGTTGATTTCAATACTGCGCACAAATACTTCTTCTGCAAACTGCATAAATTCACTTATACACCCAGATGGCGGGCGGTACACGACAGCAAGAATTATGTTATAGCAGTGAATAAAAACACATTCTAAATTTTCGTTCACAATATTATAATTTGGTGGAATTTGGTACGGCAGATCCGAACGGACATACAGGGCAACGCCACCTCCACGCTTCAATGAACGACAGGCTGACACACAGTCATATCCAGGTAGTAAAAAACAGTCATCCGGTGTGAACCATGTCTCACTAAAGCAAATGAAATCGAATTCATGGTTTAGGCTCGATAAAAATAAGGTAACCTCATCAAATTTATTTCTGATCACTTGGCGTAGGGACTAAAACATAGGAGCGCATGCTCGTGTACGGCCAACCTAAGGTAACCACGAAACATCTTATCGGCAGGCGCTATCAAGTATTTGCGATACAACGGCATCGTTCTCACGCGTATTAAGTCTAGTAGGCTTGAAATCACTACATGTCTACGCTAGCCTCCTGCATGAGGCCGATGGCGCTGCTCAACACAGCGATCACTGCTGTTGGTGAACTAGCATGATACATGTATAAGCTATGCGCTTTGGCATTGCCTCTTTGCCCTGTAAAACCATAATATCCGAGATGGATCGCATAAAAAGAATGCGATGGCTATTTTGGAGGACGAAATTTCCGTAATACATATGAGTGTGTCGTAGAGAACGGAACGAAGACAACCGAAATAAAAATTCAGTTAACATCCTCTTTCTCGAAAAAGAAAGAGAAAATGGGCTAACGCCGCAGTGCGACCTCGCATAGTCACGCCGCACAACGTTTATACATCTAACAACGTTGATGCCGCATGCTTAGACCATGCGCTGTAAGAACAAAGATATCTGTAATCCGGCACCTACCACTGCTTAGGATGCTCGCGCACTTGTAAACGGTGGCTTTGCTGGACAAGTATAGTTCACACTTTAAGGTATGCTGTTATTACTAACCAAAACTATTTTATTCATGGGTAGAAACCTCATCTACCGAACCAAGTGGTCAAGCGATGTACTCGGCAGCAAACAGTTTGAACGCTTGTCACAGTATAATAGCACAGCTCCTATCGAAGCAGAACTGTACCCACGCTGTTACGATCGTCGCGTATGTTTCATTACTCCTAAACCGCAGGTTAGAACTAGAGCATAATACTGCAATAAGGTCACTTTAGTGAATGGAACGTCAAGAAATACACAATTGATCTCCGATGTTAATTGTAGGCTCAAACATGCGCATATCGCGCTGCGTGCTCCGTCCGCTTCAACGCCAGTAGAAAGTCAGACCATACCGACTTAAACCACTTTAGTATGTCTCTCAGAACCATTTACCAGGTAAAAGACGCCACGTCATACTAAATAGACTGCACAAACGCGAAAACAAACGCCAGAAAGTATGCCTTCCATGCAAAACTGAGCGCTCGCCCAAGCTAGCATGCCGACTGCCCATAGATGGCGGCACCGCGGAGGAATATTGTTGCGCCCATGAAAAAACGGTCTATAGGGCACAACTTGTGGGCTTGATCTTTAAAGGTTCCCAAGCAGCTCTATTCCTTTTGTGTTCCACGTTTTAGCTTTTGCATAAGTGACTCGGCGACCGCATTTATAACCGGCAAAGGGAAGCCTGCTGCCAACAATCCGCTTGCCTGATGATTGAAGCTAATGCGCATCTGGTGCGGGCATGACTTCGTCAGCGCAGATTTGAGGCAAAGTAAGGCAACTCCTTTTTTAGCAATTTTCGAACTGGCAGAATCAATCGGCAACAGTCCCTTGTTCGCGCGAGGTTGGTAAAACCAGCGAAAGTGCTCGTCGTTCCACATTATCAACAGGTCTAAGAATTCTAGACAAGTCTCTTCCAGAATCTCAGATGTGATGGTCAGGCTGCGGTCATATTCTCTAAAAAATTCAAATACTATCAGAGGATGCAAGGTCACCCTCTTCTATAAAATTGTTTACTTTAGAAGCATTTAAAATGTTATCAGCGGATGTAGGGTCCTCCTGTCTAAAATCATCTAAAATACTCCTGGGGGGTTGGAAGGTCCCTCTGTTGGGTCAGAAGGATTAAAAAGTCGTCAACATATCTAAAAATTTTTAATACCTTCCACGCTTTAAAAGTACCTTCCATAACCTTGTCTATGTCTGTGACTGAAATATCACAAAAGAATATACAGATTCCCTACCTCTGCAGATAGGGCGTCTCGTCAAAGGCAGTAAAAGTCACATCAAGATAAAATTCTAAAAGCGATAAAAAGTTCTTTACAGATACCCCAGCATTGTTCATAAATTAAATGTCACTGTTCTTTTCAATGCAGTTGTTTGGCCATGCAAGAAGCCTGTGATGCGGAACGGAATAAAGCTTTTTTTCGGTGCCGGAGAAAACATGAGACAACTTCTGTGAAATGCTCCATGGGAGCAGTATATTCTGTTTCACTAGCCTGCGGGAAAGTGTGAGTTGGTTAAACAGAGAGAGATTTAAATGAGTGGTTAAGGGAGCATGCCCACAAAATAAAAAAAAAATCGTGAGCCATCCTAATCTGTGAAGATGGATGACCAGCGAAGCTGATTAGCGCCCGAGTGAACACCTAGTGAACATGGCCATTTCATGTGCTGTAGAAGTTCTGGTTGGCTGGGCTGGCATGGCACGTGCCAGAAGGAGACATGCACTCCAGCCAATGAACACTTCATCAGCAGACAAAAAGTCCATGTCCTCTATAGGTGGACATTCATAGAGAAGCCCCCCCCCCCTCCCCCTTGAATAGTTTCGGCATGCTTGAAGTCAAGACACGTTGTCCTTGAAGGTGTTATAGGCAAGTCAGGAAATGCTTTTTCAGACCTTATATACTTTTAGAAAAGACCATTGCGTGTATCTGTTTCGTAGTACTTAAGTTATAGTATTAGTATTAATATTGACCATCACAGACCCCACCTTCAGAGAAAGAGAAGCGGGCTAGCCATTGTCTTCTAAAAGAGACACTACAACCTCTCGCCTGAAGAGGACAGAATAAAAAAATAAAAAGGAAATGGAAGAAGGGGGGTAGGAAGGCCAAAGCACAACGCATCACAACACAGAGTAGTATTATCAGAGACGAGAGCCTGGAACCATTTTCGGGCAGAATTCACAGAATTCTTGCACGACCTTCTTGCAGTATGCATTGCGAACATTCAGCTGCACGAAAGCGAAGTCAGTATAATGTATGGATTTCCTGTGCTCTATTATTTTTTTCTCACCATATCCCCTTCACGGCCGGCCGATCCCGGTGATATCGGGGTTAGAGCGCCACTTCGACCACTGGACCACTGACGAAGAGCGAATAGGAATTGCATTAAAAACACAATTTTAGGGAAGAATACGTACTAACATTTGTACTGGGTAGCAGATACAAGATTTATCAGCAATTTCTGCTTCTTTATAGCTCTTCACTACCATTAAAATTGACTGAATAAGTGCTTTCATTACTTAAGAAGACTTAGCAAGAGCATGTTTTACGAAATAAGACTTCGTAATGTCTTTGTCCGGCCTTTTGTCTATTATTCTGTTTTGTGCATACGATGGACCGCAATAATATTCGAAGTGGTCCTGAAACAGCTTTGACGAAAACATGTGACAAGCCTCAATATCTGCCCTCTTGATTATAATTATACGGCAGTGTTCAGGCTTCACCCTGCGTCGTAAACCTCCGTGTTCGCTAGGACTCCCTCGCCATATTTTAGTATATAGAGAATGTCGCCACAGGAGGCCTGCTAATTTGCGGCCGTAGACGCAGGCCAACAACCACAGATGCTCACCTTCCTGTCCTCGCCTACGCTAGCAACAGTAATGTTAGTAGCTTCGCTCGTGGCCGACCAATCGATGGCCCCCACTAAGTTGCGAGATGACGTATGTAGAGCACCAGTGGAATAGTTTCGTCTCTATGGCCACCTCAGCGGTTGAGGTCGAGCGCGGTCGTTGAAGAGAAAATACTCATTGTATGTTGCGTATGTGTTCGTTCCGTAATTTTCAGTCAACCACGTTTTCTCTCCAAGGGCAGGCAGCGAAATTTGGTTACTCATCACCGCTGTAACATAAATGCATTATAGAAGTACCCCGGTGCAGTGCTTCAATTATTGACAGTTTGCCGCAGCGGCGCCCACCGCATTGCAGAGGGATGCGACACATTAAATGAGGAGTGGTTTGTAGCAGCTGAGTGTTTGTCACACTTACTCCACTGTGGAAGACTGTCGCTTGCATTTTATACCGTCGAGCATCGCAAAGTATCGATACAACGCCAGCGGGCAGCCTTTCGCTCGCACGGATTTTGCCCTGCATGTACCTGTGCAAGCTTTGTTGTAGGATGCAGTTAAAGTTTACTTGTAGTGTACTGATGCGAAACTATTTACAGAGCGTATTTACAAGGGTAGCAAGCACTGGCCAACATGGAAGCTAGCCAATATCAAGGGAAACACGTAGTCGTCATCAGATCATCAGTGGCCGCTTACGGGTACGTCTCACTAAATCCTTAAGGGTCATCATCGTAGCAGTATGAAAACCACGATACATAGCAACACATAAAGTTACAGCGGACAGTGGGTCAAACTGAGGCGCGTCGATGCAACATCGCTTGCACAACAGCAAAACTTTTGCATCTTAGCATAAACGCAGAGCCAGTGCGCAAAAGTTATTTACCATTGCAGATTAGCTTAGGCTTCCTTTTTAGCGTCGCTTGGTGACAAGAAATATCTTATTGTTCACAGAAGGAGCAATATTTGCTGATTGCCGGCAGACGCGGAGGCAGGCAGGACACGCATAAGCAGCTCAGTCAGGAAGCTCACAAAGTGCAGAAATTTTTAAAAAAGGAAAAGATTGTACCTCTGTAGCTTGTTGCTACCTTCGAGTGGATAATTTGTTTCCTCTTTATGCGTACACATCATGGCGGTGGTTATCACATGTCTGCAGATATGTGTTGATGGAAAAGAATTGGTGCAATTATCGAAAATATTTATTATTGGGATACGTGCATCGCAATAACGTGGCAGCAGTATGGATTAATGTATTGCGGTGCTTTTGTCCTCTTTCTATTCCCCGTTTCCCTTACCCCCAGTGTAGGGTAGCAAGTCAGACACTCGTCTGGTTGGACTCCCTGCCTTTCGTTTCCGTGCTTTCTCTCCCTCTCTCATGTTTCCTTTTTTTCCACATACTATCCTATCAGACACATCACTCAGAGGCGATTATGTAAAAGGCATTAGCGAGTTATAGGCGGACGCAGGAGAAAAAGTAGTATTTTGTAGCTTGTTTTGAGAATGGTTGTAGTTGAATGCGCGTTCAGAAAACTAGCATGCAATCAAAATTGCTCGCCTCTCTTGCCTTAATGGGAAATGAAAATGAGTGGAGTGCTCAAAAAAATAAGAAGAGCAGAAGACCCCAGAAAATATTAAAATATGACATTTCGATCGACGCCTTCGCGTCGATTGAAAAATATAGCTCAACTCAACGAATAACACTTAATATACCCAAAAGCAGCACGAATTTGTTCTCGTTGCGAAAAAGCAGGAGCGGACTGCTTCAAATGGTCCTTGACGCGAGCACTGCTGGGTACGATGATGAATCATCAGACATGGCATGGCATGGCATGGCAAGAACTTTGTTTTAGTCCAGAGAAACTAGGGTCCGAGGGCACAAGCCCCCAGGCTAAGTCGGTGGCTCCGCCCACGTAGGCACCGGTAGGCCAAAGGCTTTCCCGATGTCGTGAGCTCTCCGGACGGCCAGGAGTTGATCTTGGAGGACTTCGCTGGATATGCGCCGACTCCAGTCCTCCTCACTGTTGAGATCCGAAGCCCTTTGGTTGGGGCAGAGCCAGAACATATGATCAAATAGACACGGAGTGTGTCCACAACTTTTACATTCCGCGGGAAAATCCCGGTCAATTTTGTTAAGCACAAAAGGTGTGGGATAAGATTTAGTTTGAATCATTCTTAATGTGACTGCCTGAGCTCGGTTGAGCTTCTGATGGGGGTGAGGAAAAAACCTCCTGCCTTCCCTATAGTGTGAGGTGATCTCATGAAAAGTAGTAAGTGGGTCTTTGTAGGAGCCGCAGTCATCCTGGAGCAGTTCCTTATCTGATGCGCGGCATGTGAGATCTCGCACAGCAGAGTGAGCTTGCTCGTTAGGATTGCAGCCACTGGGGCTGACCGAGTGGCCCTGATGAGCCGGAAACCAGACTAGGTGTGAGCTATCCAGTTGGTCGTAATTATGAGTATTAATACTGTGTATAAGTAACTTGTGTGCTTGCACTGAGATGAAGCCGGCTGAGTAATTCCTAATAGCTGTACGGGTATCAGAGAAAATCGTGGAGCCTCTCCTCATTGTAATTGCAAGTGCTATGCTTGCTTCTTCGGCGGCATGAATGGAGGTCGTTCTTAGTGACGCCGCGTTTATTAATTTACCGCTCTCATCGACCACGGCAATAGAGTAGCGGTTGCCCGATCCATAACTAGTTGCATCGACAAAAAGAGCTGAGCTGTGTTGTTGGTGCAGTTTACCCAGAATGCATTTGGCCCTGGCGTCCCTTCTGCCCTTGTTGTACACAGGATGAATATTTCTAGGTATGGGGTCTACAGCTAATTGTGTCTCCACCTCCTTGGGTATTTTGAACTTAGAGACGTCTCCTCCTCGAGGCAGTATTCCGACTTCATCTAGAATTTTACACCCTGGCTTAGTGTTGGAGAGTCTTGCAATTTGTGACATCGAATGTGCCTCAATGAGCTCATCTATAGTGTTATGAAGTCCTAACTTGTTGAGGAGTTCGGTACTCGTTCCGTGCGGGAGTCCCAGAGCCCTTTTGAGTCCGGAGCGTATAAGTGCGTTTAGCTTAGCCTTCTCTCCCTTCCCCCAGTTCAGGTATGATGCAATGTACGTCACATGACTGACGAAAAATGCATGATATGCTCTGATGAGATTGTCCTCCTTGAGGCCTGCATTTCGGTTTGAGACCCTGCCCAGGAGCTTTAAAGTACTGTTGGCCTGACCTGTGAGACGGTTTAGGGCCGTAGCGTTACAGCTCCTTGCGTCAATGAGAAGACCCAGAATTTTTATTTGCTCTACTCTGGGTATGACCCGTCCTGTGTTGTCTGTGATTTTTAGTGGCAGAGTTCCTAAAGGCACAAGGTTTCTAACACCTTGTCTCCCCTGTCTGAAGAGCAGCAGCTCAGATTTACTAGGTGATAGCCTGAGTCCGGTGCCCTTAAGGAACGATTCTGTGGTGTCTACCGCTGCCTGTAGTGTCTGCTCTAGTGCTGCGAGTGACCCCCTTGGGACCCACACTGTGATATCGTCAGCGTATATGACGTGCCCCAAGCTCGGGATTTTGGACAATTCCTCCGAGAGCCTGTGCATGGCAATGTTAAAGAGGAGTGGGGACAATACTGAACCTTGTGGTGTGCCGTTGTTGCCTAAATTGTATGGACCGCCTGTGACTATCCCGAGTTTGACCCGAGCTGTCCGATTAGCTAGAAAGGACCTCACATAATTGTAAAAATTGCTTCCCAGGTTCAAGGTTGAGATTTCATGTAGGATATGTTTATGTGCAACCGTATCAAATGCTTTGTTAAGATCCAGACCCAGGAGGCCCTTTACGTCCCCGCTAGGGTCGTCAATAATAGCCCGTTTGATCATTAGCATGGCGTCCTGTGTGGATAATGCCTTCCGAAAGCCTATGAGATTGTGTCTGAAAAGCTCCTGGTTTTCTATGTGTTCTATTATCCTATTATGAATAGCATGTTCGGCTACTTTGCCAATACAGGATGTAAGTGATATGGGCCTGAGGTTCTCCATTGTTAGTGGTTTGCCGGGTTTCGGTATAAACGTCACCTTGGCCTCCCTCCACTCCGGTGGGACAGTGCCGGATCTCCAGTGACTATTAATTTTGACCGTGATTATGTCTATGGCATCATCGTCCAAGTTTCGCAAAAGTTTATTTGTGATGCCATACGGACCCGGGGCAGATCTCCCCTTTAAATTAAAAAGTACATGCCTTATCTCAGCTGCAGTGAAGTCACTGTCCAAGTCCGGTTGCGATATTCCGGAGTAAGGTTCGCTTATTTCTTCTTCGTTTTCATATTCATTTTTAAGTGGCAGGTACATGTGTGCGAGGTCGTTTGCGGCATTCGTGCCGACCATGCTTTCAATGCGATCTAATGATGAAAACCAGACAGCGAAGCAATAAAGTGAATGGCAAGGCGCGGAACAATAAAAAAACAAAAAAAAACAAACAAGAACCGTGGGTTTAACCTTCCAATGAACCGCTCGAGAGCCATGAACGTTCATCTCAGCCATACTCCAGTTCAACAAGTGATAACGAAATACACCGCCCGTCCAGTGCTTATCGTCAGTGCACAGCTATTAAGAGAACAGCGGCGATATGTTCGTGCACTCACATATCGAAGCGCGTGTGTGTTACCCACGTGTGATACTGACGCTTTTGAGTTGTTAGGATTTATGCAAATAATTAGGGCATCATGGGGGGGGGGGCAAAGCAAATACAACTGCTTTGTTTGAGAAGAAATATGAATCTGCACAACTGTCTCACCCTTACGCTTTCAAGTGCGTTTAGTTGGTAACTTTGAGTGACTTGTGCCTTGTCTACTTCAGATTCATGCCCATTTCGCTTGTGGCTTTGGCGCTACCAAAGAGGCAGAACACTTAATAACTATGCTAATATGAAGGTCTCTTTTTAAATGTCGTCATTGTTGTGCACTCCAGTCATCGAGGTCATCATATCGTTGTACAGCCAGCTACGCATTTGATTCGCTTATCTCCAACAACACAGTGCATAGGACATAAATATGGCATCATCTGACGTCACCAGGACATTCTCTTTTGGGAAGTATTTACCTACAGACAGGTTAGACATGTTAAGATATGCGCAGAAGTCTCACCATGCGTGACAGATCCACGGAGAAAGAAATGGTTATGCAATCATGAGTTTAGACTGAACACGAAAGCAACATTCACGCTTGAGAGCATACATTTCAGTATATCTACCATAAAAAAGAAAATAAGCAAATACCGTCACCTACTACGACTTTACGATGTACTTGTTCACACGTAACCGTAAGTCTCAGCCTTTCCTCATCTGTGCGGCTTACGCCAACGAAGCTTTTCAAGTGCGTGCACTTGGTACAGAAAAATTTCGATGTTGCTTCTGTGTTCATTCTGACAGAGTTGACCCAGCCTAGTTTAACGCGAAGCAAGGCGAAACACGCAGCTTCAAAGACAATGATTCATCAACTCCATTAAGCAGTGGCTTATTACGCGTTTACTTTTCTCGTGCGAAGAAAAATGGCGCTAAACTAGGTTGACTCCCATGGCGACACTCAGGCGTGCGATATGCTTCTTCATTCTGAATGAACGTTCTGAAGAGCCATTTCCTAGAGTCATTTTCGGCTCTTTTTTGCTTCATTCAAGGCACCGAGTTCCATGAAAAGAGTCTACGATTCAGTGGCCGAATTCTCAAAGCTTTTCGTTTATAAGCCCTCTTTGACATGGGCCGACCGAATTGACCAATTATATGTCCAGTATCCGGATTGGTTAATATTTTCTCTTACCAACAACTTGCGTAAGAGCCTTTTGTACGAAACCAGCCCATTATACGCTTAAGGATAGAGTAAATCAAGAGTTACATTGCAAAACCTTGTTCGGAAAACGTGTGCGTTTGGAGGTATAAGTGTTAAATAAGGTGTATAAATAGTGTGTGTGTGTGTGTGTGTGTGTGTGTGTGTGTGTGTGTGTGTGTGTGTGTGTGTGTGTGTGTGTGTGTGTGTGTGTGTGTGTGTGTGTGTGTGTGTGTGTTTGTGTTTGTGTGTGTGTGTGTGTGTGTTGACACATGGACACTTGTTTATCTTTTACGGATGAGCATTTTTCACCGTCTAACGAATGTTAGCACTCAGCGGGGGCCACGCCCATATGTACCGGAAGTTTCTCGAATGTTATGGATGGTTCTCTTGTCACCGAAGCTTGTGTAATCTGATTGCATACGCTAAGCGAGTTGTGTAAAACTTTCGGAAAAGCACGCGGGCACCACCAATTACTCTGGAACCTTCGATGACTCGTGTGTGAAAGCGGATGCACTTGACCGGCAGATGAGATTTCGATGACTGCCGACCATGTTCGCCGCTACGCTGTGCTTTGAGTGTAACTTGCTTTTGTTCGCGCAAGTTCGCCCAATAAAAAGTTAGTTTTGACATTCACAGTTTTATAGCTGTATTATTCACCGTCACTACTACGTGATATCTGATGGAGGTGCTAGCGCGTTCATGTGCCGAACACCCCCGCAAAGTCGTGATCCAAGCCCGAGTCCCGAAGACAACACCAACGTCGCCACGGACCAGCGAGCTAGCCGCAGGCTGGAAGGACTACGCCCGGAGCACGGACTTTTGCCTGAGAATACCAGGAAGTGCACGGCCACGACAGCAGTTACATACAATGATAGCCCCAGTGTCGCCAACACCGATCCTGCTGCAGCAGCCCAGGAAGCCACCGACGTTCCGCGGTTCAACATTCAAGGACGCGGAAAGCTGGCTGGCGACGCATGAGACGGTCGCTACGTTTAACAGCTGGAACAGCAACGACAAGCTGCGACATGTCTATTTCGCATAGGAAGACGCCGCCAGGACACGGTTCGAGAATAGAGAAGCCACCTTAACGACGTGGGACCTGTTCCGAAGCGGCTTCCTGCAGACATTCACAAGCATCGTGTGCAAAGGGCGCGCCCTAGCTCTACTAGAAACCCGAGTACAGCTACCCAATGAGACCATAGCGATCTTCACGCAGGAAATGGCCCGTTTTTTTCGGCACGCCAACCGGGAAATGTTGGAGGAGAAGAAAGACCGCTTTCTGATGCGGGGTGTCAAGCAAGGACTTTTCGCCGGACTGATCCGCAACCCGCTGAAGACCATAGCTGAGTTTTCTACAGAGGCACCGATGATTGAGAAGACTTTGGAAATGCGCACTAGGCAATATAACCACCGAGTGCTCACGCCGCAGAGCACCATCCGAGCCCTGGGTTCCGACGACCTTGAGGAGACCATCAGGGCCATTGTGCGCGAAGAACTGCTCAAGATTTTGCCTTCGCCGCAACCTCAGGTGGCGTCGGTCACTGACATGGTCAAGGATGAACTACGTCAATCACTTGGAGTTCCTCAGGTGCAGCCCCAATCACCACAACCCCAGCCCGAAGCAATGACATACGCCGCCGTAGCCCGCTGGCACTGTCCATCTCCGCGCCCGCGCCAGGTCCCCACAGTACCGCAATTTCGTCGTCCACCGCCACCGCTGCCACCACGCCCGACCGTCACCCAGCGCAGCGTTCAAAGGAATACCGACATTTGGCGCGCCCCCGACCATCGTCCGCTGTGTTGTCACTGCGGAGAAGCGAGCCACGTGTACCGCCGGTGTCCGTACCGCGAAAAGGGACTACGAGGGTTCGCCGTCAACGCTCCGCGCCCGCAGCAAGGTGACCGCGCTCGCGATATTGCTGACTACCTCGTCGCCACTCAGTGGAGCCCTCGATGACCGTACCGTTCGCCGTCACCAGGCCGCTACCTGTCGCCGCAGCGCCGACTATACACTGGCCCAGCCCGGGGCCGGTGTGTCAGCCCATATCCGGAACGCTAAAAGCAGCAACCTATCGAGGTGCGGTTGCTGTTCGTCGAACTGACGAAGATCCTCCGCCACCGACGAAGACGCCGACGACACTACCTCGGAGGCATAACAACGACACGCCGTCATCCCGACGAAGCCTACAAGCAAAGAACGCACCGACCAAACGCCTGACGACGCGACTTACCAGCCACACGTCAATGCTATGCAGCCGTAATCCGACACCAAGACCTAACTGCAACGCAAAACAAAGAACCACAGACCTCGACGTGCTTCTCGATGACCACGCAGTCACCGTCTTAGTAGACACAGGAGCCGACTACTCCGTGATAAGTGGACCCATTGCTGCTTAGTTGAATCAAGTTAAGACTGCATGGGAGGCCCTCAAATCCGGACAGCTGGAGGACACCTAATCACGGCAACTGGAATCGGCATGGCAAGAATTACGGTTCATGACCAAACCTACCCTGCCACCTTCGTTATCCTCCAACAGTGTTCACGAGAGGTCATTCTCAGCATGGACTGCCTGAACCAACACAGCGCAATCATCTACCTGAAGTCGATAACGCTGTCGCAAGACCAAGTAATACCTTCAGAGAGCTCTCGCAGTCATCACGCCTTGAGTGTGCTCGAAGATCAAGTGAGCATCCCGCCTCGTTCTAGCACTGTTATTTCCGTCGGCGCCAAAACACCCGCAGAGGTAAAAGGCGTCATCGAGGGTGATCAACGTCTACTGCTCGATCATGAAATTTACGTCACAGGAGAGATCGCTCGACTGGATGGAGGACAATGACACAATGGCACTGCTTTACTAACAAATCAAACTGAAGCGAGCGACTTTATAGAAGTGTGTTTAAATTACAATTTAACCCAGCTAGTACTGGAGCCAACCCGTGTGTCGGGGACATTTGCCAATATTTTAGATCGTATGCTAACCAGTGATCCTGAAAGCTTAACATCCCTTACATATCTTCGTGAGATTAGTGATCACAAAGTTATTCATGCTGCCTTCACTTTCACTCCCCCACCACGCGACATGCACGAGAAGACAATTTGTTTATATGACAAAGGTAACTATGAGGCTATAAATACTGAATAAACGCATTATTTTCTACCTTTGCAGATGAATTTAATAACCATTCGATTTATGATAACTGGGTGTCGTTTAAAAACAAACTATGTAAACTAAAGAAGCAATTTATTCCCAGGATAACCATTCGATCCAATGGACGAAAACCATGGTTTACGAGATCCTCAAAACGACTAGAAAATAAAAAAGCGCTTTTATCACCACGCTAAAGTTAAGGCAAGCCCAGTTGCGTGGGAGAAATATTACGCTGCTGAAGCTGCGTATTTAATCGGAATTCGTGATGCCAAGCGAACCTTTTTTCACTCTGACCTGCCAAACATTTTACTTACTAATCCAAGAAAATTCTGGCAGGTGATAAACTCCTAAGAAGCGCGTATCAATAACCTTACTAACGAGCTGGGTGAATCAGTGGCAGATTTAACCTGCGCTAATATGTTCAATTACGCGTTTCCTTCAGTCTTCACTAATGAAATGGACACACTTCCTCCCCCGCCAACCACAAATATACAATGCAACATGTCAGCCATCACATTCACAGTACGTAGGCTTTTATCTGTGATAAAAAATATTAGGTTGTCTTCATCATCTGACATCGATGACATTAACTCTAAACTAAAAAACACGAAACACATTTCTGCAGAGTTTCTCTATTTATTATTTTCGCAGTCGCTTTCCACAGGCACCATGCCAGACGAGTGAAAGATGGGGAAGGTTACTCCAGTCTACAAATCGGGCAACAAAAGTTCTCCCCTAAATTACCGCCCCATCTCATTGACAAGTGTTCTCTGCAAGATCATGGAGCATGTAATCTACTCTCATATTATGAAATTTTTAGACGCTAATAACTTCTTTCATCCTCCACAGCACGGGTTCCGCAGGGGCCGTTCTTACGAGGCCCAGCTTGCACTATTTCCTCATGACGTTCATGCTAATCTTGACCGTAACATACAAACAGACGCCATATTTTTGGATTATGCGAAGGCGTTTAACAAGATAGCTCATCAACGCCTATTACTAAAATTTTCTTTGCATTTGTATCCTGATATCCTAAAATGGCTTGAGAAATTTTTAACTAACCGCTCACGGTATGTATCATTTAATAACAACGCTTCAAACATTACACTCGTCACATCAGGCGTACCACAGGGGTCCGTCCTTGGCCCCCTTCTTTTCTTAATTTACATTAACGACTTACCCTTGCATGTGTCCTGCCATATCCGTATGTTTGCGGATGACTGCGTTATTTACCGAGCAGTCAATTCCATCACTGACTAAATAACTCTTCACTCCGACCTTAACCGGCTACAAGAATGGTGTGATGTTTAGCTGATGACACTCAACACTGATAAATGCAAACTTGTCTCATTTACCCGTCGTCATCACCTTCTTCGCTTTTCTTATCGGATTGGTGACGTCACCGTGGAATCAGTGGAATCCTACAAATACCTAGGTATCACCTTCACTAATGATCTAACCTGGAATGCGCGTGTTACTAATGTTATTTCATCGGCTAACAAAACATTGGGGTTTCTAAGATGTCACCTTCGCCTCGCTCCATTGCATGTAAAACTGTTCGCCTATAGATCATTGGTAAGAACGAAACTCGAATGCGCATCTGCCATCTGGGATCCGCATGACGCATATCTCGCGAATGCCCTCGAGGCAGTTCAAAATCACGCCACCAGGTATATTCATTCCACATACTCCTACAACGTCAGCATATCATCTTTTAAAAAAGAATCTTCCTTATCGCTTCTATCTCTTCGTCGCCGCCTTGCCACCCTTTTCCTCTTCTACAGGTTCTACTATGCGACACTCAATCGACCACCATACATTGCTCCCCCAACGCGCCGGTCACGGCGCATTGGCCATCCCCACCAGGTCGCACAACCATATTCACGCACAAATACATTTTCAGCCTCATTTTTCTACCGAGTATTTAAAGACTGGAATGGCCTTCCTCATCAAATCGCTGCCACCAGCTGCTCTTCACAATTTGTTCAAGATGTAACAACTTTTTATTTACAGAATTGAAGGCATTATAACACTTGTTTGTATATGTTGTATTCCCATCCCTTATGTAATACCCCTACTACGGGGTCTTTAAGGAAATAAAATGAAATGAAACTGAAAAGTGAAAGTGATGCTGACCAACTTCTGCCAGGAGTTCAAGCACGTAAACAAGGTCATGATGATCGCATACATCGAGGAAATTGAAGAAACAAGCAAGGCGTTTGTCCTCTCGGATTTTGCCACATTTAACCCGACGACCATAGTTCCCGAACCAGACTTCGGCATAAATCCAAGTTTCCCAGTGAGTAAGCACCAACAGCTGAGAAATTTCCGATGATACAAAGACTGCTTTTCGACGTCATCGAGGATTCCACGTGCACCAGTTGGAAAGCATCGCATAATAATTGAAGAGTGCGGGCGACCACTCCGCCACAGCTCTTACCGAGTTTCGACGCAAGATAATGAAGCTATAAGGCAAAAAGTCGACAAAATGCTGCGCGACAACATCATCGAGCCGTCGAAATGCCCGTGGGCATCTCCTGTAGTCGTAGGGAAGAAACAGGACGGAAAACTGTGTTTCTGCGTCGATTATCGTCGACTGGACAAGATCACGACGAAGGACGTATACACCTCCCACGGATAGGCGACGCATTGGATCGGCTCTGCAACGCTAAATACTTCTCATCGATGGATCTCAGGACTGGCTACTGGCAAATAAAAGTCGACAAGTAGGATAGCTAAAAGACCACCTTCATCACGCCAGACGTCCTCTATGAGTTCAAGGCTATGCCACTTGGACTGTGCCTGCAACGTTCCCGCGCATGATGGACATGGTGTTAACAGGATTGAAGTGGCAGACCTGTCTTGTTTACTTGGATGACGTCATCTTCTTCGCCGGAAATTTCAACGACCATCTTAGGTGTCTTGCAAAAGTACTAGAAGCTATCAAGTCATCGGGTTCAGTCTGAAGCCGAACATATTGGCCGAGACAGCAACCATGCCAACAAATCGGGAAATGCAGACAAAAAAGAACTTTGTAAAAAGGGGCAGAGTCATTCGAGTTTAAAATTCTTAACTGCCTCAGTAAGAATGCACAGATAGCATTACAGCAGTTACCGATATTTTTCCGCTTCACTATATCTGCTGAAGAGTCCTCATTGCTTGTGAGTTGAGGCAGAGCGTACTGTGAGCAGAACTTTAAATGAGCGGAGTGTTTGAACTGACCATCCATTTAGAATGACGAGGAGGACTGTTGCGCCGAATGGTGAGGACAACAAGATGTGCTAGTATATAATATTCATGTAGAGGCATGGATAGACGTCAACTCTCGTTAGCAACGCTATCTCTATTGGGATCTTATTTATTTATTTATTTATTTATTTATTTATTTATTGCTGTATACGATGAACAACAAGTAGCTTTCATGCGCTCTTCACCTCAATCTCTCCATAGCAACCCATGTATAACCGAGCACAACAGGAGGCGAATGAGATTACATAAATCTGGAAAGCTGCATTGCGGTGGCTGGCGCTGAAATGCGGCAGAAGACGGCTTACTCTCGCCCCCGGCGTGCACGTCGATATAGACAAAAGAGGGCGCTTTAAAACTGCGGCTTTGTGACGACGGTGAAAGCTACGAACAAATACCCGTCCCCGAGCCGTCATCGCACGACGGCGGTGAACAAAGGGAGCGAATAGCGGCGGGTGTCGTCGCTTTGTCAAAAACCGCGTGCGACATGCCGGCGAAAGAATGGAGAGCTTACAGCCAGCGAAGCCTAATCCTCTTCAACGCTCGAGCGGCGTGATGTACGCGCATAGATGCGCAGTCGCCTAAGGCCCACGCAATGGCACATAAAAATACCACTGTAGAATGGGAGCGGAAGGCTGAACGCGATTTTTGAGCGGAAGAACATGTAGTACGGGCCATTTGTTCTCAGCAACTAAATTTGGCACGCTTTTAGGCGGCCCATTAACTGGCTAAGCTGATTAACTGCCTGGCTTGAAACTCCTCTTGTATTTTTTCGTTCGATGAGAAATCGTGCGATAACCTATTGCCATTGGAGCATCCTATGCGGTTGTATAAATTGATAGCAGGAAACTTTGCTATAAGCACAATATTTACGGCTCTCTTTTGTTACAACAAACTTTACTTTTCGTTTTCAGTATTTCTTTACATATACACACACACTCTCTCTCTCAATAGATTTCACTACAAGCCATTAAGGAGGAGCCATCCCACTCAAGGTCATTGTTCTGCGATTCCAGTTTGGGCCTCCAGGTTTGGGCAATGAATTGTGACTTTGCACTGTGAGACGCTGTATGTCTTAGGGGGATATTGATGCTGTGTATGACTATGTGGCGCCTTCACATACTGTGTAACAGAGCCCACGAAGAAAGTTCTATATTGTTTATTCCTTTTCTTCTGTCTTTCATATTTCGCAGCCCTTTTCCAGCACAGGGTAGCTAACTGGAGATATATTTTAGTGAACGGCCCTGTGTTTTCTTGCCTCTTACCTATATATCTCTCTCTACGTTACCTTTAATGTGGATAGGTTTTCTGGGATTCCAAGCCAGCCTTCCAAAGTTTGCACTCAGCCCAACGAAGCGGGACTCACGCGCATTTGGTTTTCGACTTAAGAGAACTTCTCCATCGAGCCATCTTGGTTTAATATGGCATCATTTCCCAATCGCTGCTGAGCCACTGCGACTTAGTTGGTAAGGACGTTTCTGATTGTGCTACTAGGTCAGACTATAAAGAAACCCTGACTATTCCAATAGCCTGGTGACGAACATATGTGACAAGAGGTATTCTCTTGCTCCCATCAGGACGCAAACTTCTTAAAACACCATAAACTTTCTGAACTGTAGCTTCCACAGACGTCAAGCTACAAGTGGTATCGCAACGTCCCCGCAGTGATGCACGTTTACTGTGCCGCCCATGGTAGGCACATTCATGTGTCGTCATTCAATGGTATACACATTCATGTACTGCTGATGCAACTGTAAAGATACCTTCGAAAACAGATTGTGTTCTAAAAACTTCGAACGTGACATACCTGGGACTGTGTTCATAGGCTAGGTTCTAAACCATTCCCGAGATAAAGCTTCTTGGACCATGGCACCATGCATCCCTGTCTTATACAGCAACGCTTGTGTTGCAATGTTGCAATGTTGTTGGGGCAATGAGCTGCCTCACATATTTCCTCTGCTAATGTTTCCCTTCTTCTTCTTTATTAATTTTAGTTCCTTAACCCTTCTTCCTTTGCATAGCCTAGAAAACCAGGTGCCATGTCTGGTTTACTGCTCTCTCTCCCTTCTCTTCCTCGATGTTGTGAAGTGGAAATAAAGAGTCAGGCCAACTGAGTGCCAGTGTGGGGCATGTAACTGCCAATCAACATCACTACAGTTAACGTACAAGCTCGACTGGGAGCCATTTTTAATTAAAAGTGCACTACAATTTTCGCTTGTAGAGCGCCAGTCACTTACATCGTACGTTTGACTTTAGAAAATGCCTTATCTGCTACTTCGGATACCTCACGGCTGTTTTAAATGCACTTCAGCAACAACATACTAGGGAGAAGGCGCCCCTCAAGCTATGGAACGTCTCAATACATACCTGGGAATTAAAACACTTTTTGAAATCAAAATTGTTCGTCTACTGCCCGATTAAAGTTTTGCGATACTTCAGCCAGAAGAAAAAGCAACACTGATAATCTGCGCCCTGTATGTTTACACAATGTTCTTTTCTTGGCGAAATGGCTATAGTACGAAGACACGTGGGTGATGTCTCTAATGGTTTTTCTTTCTTTCTTTCGGCAGGCCTTAGCTCAACCGACGGTAGCAGGGAACTCGTTTCTCTTCTGGACCCGTTTTCACTTCTGAAACGTGCCTAAACACTCATGATCAGCGTCAAAGAGAATCAAGTCATCTTCAGGGCTTTAGGAATAATTAATAATCTCTTAGCACATCGTCGCGAGACATTTACGCGGCATTTCGTCAAACGTGGGCGGCGAAGTTGTTCCTTTAATCCCGCCGTGAAATGTCTTAAGAGGTCGAAGGCGATCTTAAATATTCACGAAGCCTGTCGCAAGTTTCCTAGCATTCGGCTGCTTTTCTTTGCACGTGTTTCTCTCTGCAGGAGGCTGCCGTCAAGGCTGCCTTTTCAATTTTCTTAATTTGTTTCCTTCCTTCGGTGCCTTTATTAATACCATTCGTGCCAGGCGAGTTGCGACACTCTCGACCTTTATCAACGCTCATGCACCATGGCCTGCCCATGCCGTATAAAAATTGTGCACGAGTCAGCGCTCTCCGCTTCGGTGGAGAATGAATAATTTATGTCAAATTGCATATTCCTCTATCCACTTTCTTGTGAAAAAGCTACATACGTAGTGCGTGAAACGTTAGTGGTTTATAATGTGTCGAAAAAAAAAAAGACGATGCCTTTTTTTGTGACTGAGAACAAAAGATGAATATGGCGTAGCCTACGGCCCAGTGGCTTTAGCAAGGAGAAGAAAAAACAGAAATTTCAAAATATCAGTGAACGAGCCATGATAGCGTAAGCAGAACATATCCTTTTTTTATGCTCTTGTGGTGCATGGAAATAATAAGTGCCTAATCCAGCGTGTAGGTCACATGGGCTGCCTCAGTTTCCTGACTGGTCATGGCTTGTCGCATGACTGGCCATGACTGGTCGCATGGGCTGCCTCAGTTTCATGACTGGCCAATTCTACAGACTGACATATATGCAGCTATCGATTAAATGAAATAGGTTTTTATGTGGACGAATCATTGTGACTATTGCCTTTGATTCACGATTTTAGCATGCAAGAATTCTGAAAGATAGAAGCAACGTTTAATGTCACTGTCGTGGTTAAAAGCTGTCAGCAATAACGTAATGCAACCCCATACAAAAAGTTTACTATCTTTTCTTTAAATTGAAATGAATAATAGGAGAGGTTGGCGCCTTTAAGGCGACACCGGCTGCTCCTTGTCACTTAGCCAAGGAAACAAATATGCGCAAGATGGCAGAATAATGTCACAAAATATGGCCCTCAGTGGAACACCAGAAGAATAAGAACTATACAGGATTCATCATCAATCGCAAGAAGAAGAAGTATTTTAATGATTGGAAAATGTAGAGAGGTCGGCCGGATAATGGAGCATCTGGCCTGCTACTCTACGTAAGGGAAGGGGAAGAGGGGGAGAAAAAGTGTCACAATGGGGGATGATAATGGGAGGAACGTGGTGAATGACACATTACACAACTGGTATCACAGGCGTGAGTCCAGGCCCGTGTCACCTAGGAAACGTGAAAGTGCACGCATTGTCTCTGTCGTCTGCCAACTCTGTGGCCACGCGCCTAGCAAGAGGTCCTCCGACAGTGGTCCATTGTGTAAGTGTCTCAATGTATCTGCCAATGTCAGTCTTTCGCGCGCATACTCAGGGCACACCACGAGCACATGTTCTATATTCTCTACAGCGCCACACACTGAACAGTCCGGGGAGTCTGTCCGTCCAATAATGTGCAAATATTTGCGCGTGAAGGCGACGCCTAATCGCAGTCTGTGTATCAGGCATGTATGAGGGCGTGGAATTCCACGCAGAATCGGAAATTTCATATCGGGATCCAGCCATTTAAGGCGGACGTGACGAGCGTCTGGCTGGGCCCAGTATCTTCTCGTCGCACTCCTCATTAATTCCGACAGGAGGCATGTGATGTCCGGCCTGGAGAATGGTACTACAGTTCGCAGGCCATTGCTGAGGGCGCGCCTTGCTGCAGCGTCGGCCATCTCATTACCGTTGAGCCCACAGTGTCCCGGGATCCATTGGAACACGATGCGGTGGTGTTTTTCTTGAGCGTATGAAAGTAGCTCGGTGATCTGCAGGGCCAGAACCTGATATGCGGTGTGGCGCAGGAAGCATCCCAAAATTTGCAGCGCGGGTTTTGAGTCCGTGAAAATGCACCACTCTTGAGGTCTTTCCCCGCAGATGTGGCGAATCGCTTCCCGAATAGCCACAAGCTCTGCAGCGGTTGATGTTGAATTATGGTCTAGTATGAAACCTCGAGTCATCTGTTGGGCTGGTATCACCACAGCTGCTGTCGATGCCCTAGGTGACGCGGAGCCGTCTGTGTACACATGAACATATGTCTGGTATTCTGACCAGATGTATGCGAGAGCAAGTTGTTGTAGTCCACTGACGGGAACCAAAGATTTCTTTAGTATGCCGGGGACATGTACGCATACGGAAGGTTGAACCATCACCCACGGTGGTATGACGGGGTGATATGGAAGGGCATAGCCTGATGTTATGTGGGGTAGATGGCAGCGGAGTGCACTTGAGAAACTGCTGTCCGGCCGCTCATGTAGAACCGACGTCAATGGATGGCAATGGTGTCGTGTCAGTAAGCGTAGATACACACGAAGTGGTTCGTGGGACAGGTATATCGGTAATGGACATACGTGGGCTTCCTCAATTGTGCCTTTGTTGGAGGCACGCCGTGGCAACCCGAGGCATATTTTGAGTGCCTGCGCTTGGACGCTCTCTAATGTCCGTAAGCAGGAAATGCTCAAGTTTGAGAGTATCGGAAGGCTGTATCGAATGTAGCCTACGAAAAGAGACTGATAAAGTCTTAGTAATGAGCCTTCCGTGGGGCCCCATTTCATGCCTGTTACGAAGCGAAGAACATGGCAAAACAGATTAAGTTTTTGCTTCAACATATTAACATGCCTCGTCCATGACAAACCGCGGTCGATGATAATGCCCAAGAATCTGTGGTGGGAGACATAAGGTATTATGACACCGTTAATGGAGATCGGGTAGCGGCAGACGGATTTGCGCGTGAATGCAACCACAGCACATTTTTCGGCAGCTAAGCGCAAACCCTGACGCCGTATGTATCGTGAAGTAGATGACACAGCCCGTTGTAATTTCGCACGTAGTTGTGGGCGTGTTGTACCAGAAGCCCAGATGCAGATGTCATCTGCATATGCACTGATGTGGATGTGAGGTGGAAGCTCGCTCATCAGGCCAATCAGTGCCACATTAAATAATGTTGGGCTGAGAACTCCTCCCTGCGGAACTCCACGGCATACCTGATGACGGTTAGTGTCTCCGTCAGGCGTGGACATGTAAACGAAACGGCCGCTGAGGTAGCTCACAATCCACAGGTAGAGCCGGCCGCCAATACCCAAGTCATCTAGGGCATCGAGAATGGCTTCATGAAGGATGTTGTCGTAGGCCCCTTTGATATCTAAGAAAACAGCAGCGACGAGTCGGCGTTGACGTTTTTCATGTTCCACTGTCGTAACGAGGTCAATGACGCTGTCAATTGAAGAACGACCCCGCCGAAAACCGGTCATCATGTTCGGATAACGATCATTTCTTTCCAGAAACCATTCGAGCCTCGCCAGGACCATTCGTTCCATAACTTTTCCAACACAGCTGGCTAATGCAACTGGGCGGTATGAGGTAAGCTCATAAGGAGTCTTTCCAGGCTTCAAGAGAGCAACCAGGCGGCTGATCTTCCACTGCTGCGGAACAATACCGGAGACCCATGTGTCGTTGTAATAATTGAGCAGTGCAGTGCGACCAGCCCTGCCAAGGTGAGACAGAGACGAGTACGAGATCCCGTCAGGGCCAGGAGCAGATGAATGCCGACACGACGCAAGAGCAGCCTCTAATTCGGGCATCGTAAAGAGCAAGTCGTAGTGGTCACTTGAGGAAGGTGGCGCAAAAACTTCGACTTGGATTGAGGCTGGTTGAGTTGTGCCCACAACCATTTTGCAGAAGTCGTCCGCTACCTCTACATCATTGCGGCGTTGGTAAAGGGCCAGAGCACTGAAAGGGTACCTTTCTTGTGGGGGAAAACGTAGGCTTCTGACTACATGCCAAATACGTGACAGCGGCTTGTGAGGATCCAGTGATGAGCAGAACTTTCTCCACCGCTTCCTCCCTAATTTCTCGAGATGGCGCTTTATTTGTCGTTGAGCTCGGCGACAAAGGGCGAGATCGTACGTGGATTTCGTCCTTCTATATTTCCTTTCAGCGCGCCGTAGGACTGCGCGCAACCTCTCGAATTCCACGTCGTTAGGAGACCCCGGTGTAGGTGCACATATGTTCCGCGTGGCCTCACCGAGGGCGGACGTGATCAAGTCTTCTATTTGTGTTGGTGACTCGAGATTCGCACAGGAATTTTCCACGAATGTCTTAAAAGTGGGCCAGTCAGTACACCGCACATGAGACGAAGTGGTAGGTGCGAACCACTTTACGCAGATATACGTTGGTATGTGGTCACTGCCATGTGTTTCCACATCACTGAACCAGCTAATAGAAGACTGTAGTCGTGAGGAAACAAACGTCAGGTCCAAGCAGCTACTATAGGACGTGCCACGCAGAAACGTAGGAGAGCCATCGTTAATATTGACGAAATCCTGTGAGTGCATAAAGTCGGACAATGCTTTGCCTCGGTTATTCATTAATGTACTTCCCCATTGGGGGTGATGAGCATTGAAGTCGCCCACAATAATATGGGGAGCTGTGCAACTCTGGATTGCTGAGGACAGGTACGAGAAATCAATGTGATCTCTGGGTGGAATGTAGCCGCCGAGTATCGAGAAGACCCGCCCTTTAAGCGTTAACGTCAAGCAAATGTAGTGGCTCGTGTTATGGGGCTGGAGGACAAGGCGGTAGTGTGGAATATCTCGGCGTATGCACACTAATACCTTGCTGGTTTCATCAGCTTCTCGAGACCACAGCAATACATATCCAGAAAGGCGGAAAGCAGAAGGCATGTTGGGCTCACATATAACAATCACGGGGAAGTGGTATTTCTGGACGCGCTGTCGGTAGTCACTTAGGCGACCACGCAGGCCTCGGGCATTCCACTGCATCACTACACTACGACGTATGTGCATCGACACAGAGGAGGGGTTGTGTGGTAGCGCCATAATGAATTACTGCAGTGCCACCAAGAGCGGCTCAATTGCATCCAAAAACTGAACAACAACCCTTGCTGTTGGCGTATTGAGGCCTGAAAGCAGCGTGCGCATGGAATGTAAAAGTTGGTTCAGAAGAGCGTTCACCTGCTGGCCTTCCGGCTTGTCCTTATTGTCCGCTGGAACGGCACGGAATGATGGACGCGTTGGTTCGACGACTTTGGATGACAGAGCAGGCCATTCCACATCAGAGGAGGTGGATAATGTACCCGCATCTTTATGAACCACCGTGGTTATATGGGGCGCTACAGCAGGCGGCGTCTTATCATTCTGCGGCTCAAGACGTTGAGGCAACGGAGCTGAGAGTTGCTGTGACGGCGGCTGAGACAGACTAGTGACGTGTGACTCTGGGCGTCGGTGTCGGGAACGACGTTTGCGGCGACGAATAGACGCGGCCGCTTCTTGGTGACTTGAGTTGTCTTTTACCATCTTCTTCAGGATAAGCCTCTCGTTCTTCATCCTAGGACAGTCTTTAGCCGTCGCCTCATGAGCGCCGAAGCAGTTGGTGCACTTGACTGTCTCCGTCTTGCAAGTGTCATGCTGGTGTGATCCGCCGCATCGACGGCAGGATATTTCGTTTCTGCAAACAGCACTCACATGGCCAATCCTGTTGCATTTGTGGCATTGAACAGGCTTGGGAACATACAGACGGACAGGATGCCGCACATAGCCCACCTTGACGTGGGATGGGATAGAGTCGGCTTCAAAAACTACTTTAACACACCGTGATCGGCCGAAACGATGAATGTCGACTATCTTGGCCGTAGATTTGATGAGGGTCCGCAGGTCGCTGTCCGTTATTTCAGGGTCTACGTCTGTAATAACTCCAGCGGAAGTCCGTTTTCCGTGAGAGAGATAGGGTCGGACCGGCATACCGCCTAACACCCCAATTTCTTTCAGTTTGTCCACGGACGCTCGAGATTTCACATCTACCGTAAGGACATTCTTCCAAGCGTTGATTCTGACCTCTTGGACTTGTCCCGGAATCAGCTGGTCGAAAAATTGGGACAGCCGCTGTCTGTTGATGGTATTTAAATTAGCCGTCTCCGTTGTGGCTACGAAAGCCACAGAGAACCCGTCAGGTGCGTCAACATTATCTGTAGGCAACTCCCTCGCTGCTGATGTCCGGCGTAACGCGCTAAGTTTGTCAACAGTCTCTGTAGTCGACTCACCAGCTGTTGATGTCCGGCGCAACTTCCTTTTCAGGCGGCGCGATTCAACAGGCGTGAAGCTGCTACTGTCGGAATCCATCTCAGTCACCGTGGAGTCATCTGCCGAATCTGGAAGCTCCACGTCGGTGACGGCCGTAGCACAGAAGGCACCAACCGTCCGAGCAGCAGCTGGGTCAACTGCGTCGACAGGAAGCTGCACGGGACGTGTGCCCGCCATCCCGAAGGACGACGCGATCACTGTGCACACACAAAATTAAAAAGCTACAGAAAAGTGGAACAGCCGAAAACACAGACGTTCTCTACCGTACACATACGCATACAGTACACATACGCATACATAAAGTCATATTTTGAATAGCCAAAACACATGTAATTACACTGCAAGCCCAGAACACAAGTAATTACACATAGCGTGAAAATTACGATCACCTCTTAAATCAATTTTGAACCCAGAACATTCATATCACTCATTTAGCTTATAAGGATAAACTGAATTTTAATATTTCCCCAAACTGTTAGTTTCCTCGATAAACTTTTTTCGAAAGAAGTGCTCCTTTATGAAGGCCCGCAGTTGGCCATGGACCATTTTTAGTGTGAATCAGTACCATTCTTAGAGTGAATGGTCTTCTGTCTAAAAGCAACAAAACATTTGCTTGCAGGTTCCATTGCTGTGGATCGTATTTAGTGCACTCGATGAGGAGGTGATGCACATCTTCGTCTGGATGGCTGCAAGAACACTGCGGACTAGAGGCACGTTTTAACATGTGTAACAAGTGTCTCATAAATGCAGTACCAAGCCGTAGGTGGTGCACCAAGGTTTCAGATTTTGTGTTTTCTATTACATTTTCCGGAATTGATAGGTTTATACATGGGCTTATAAAGTATAACTCCGAATTCTTAGATTGCTGATCAAACCAGGTAGTTTTGCTGAGACGACAGGAAATCTGTCTCAGGACCAGACGGACTTCACTACGCAATAGGGGAAGATTGGTTGTCTCTGCGTTATTTTGCACCCAATTCGCAGCTGCGTCCGCTGCAGTATTACCAGAAATATTGCAGTGCCCGGGTATTCACTGAAATGAAATTACATGATTCATTACGCTTGCTTTTGTATGTTCTTTGAGCGTCTCATACAATAGAAAAGTGTTCAAAGAATTTTTCCTATTGCCTTGTAATAATGTGAGAGCGCTTTCCGAATCGCTAAAAATAATCCGTTTTTGCGAATGCTTTTGTGATGTTATGAAACGCAAAGCACACAGGATTGCAAACAGTTCTGCCACAGTAGAAGATGTATCTTGGTATAATTTAAATGTTCGCTCTAGCACAAAATGTGGAATGACGTACGAATGCTGAAGTCGAGGAATTTTTATGACATGAACAATATATATACGTGGATGTACAGGGAATATAATGAGTAAATTTGGAAGAGTGCCAGTTGCTGTCAATCTACCATCAACATTTTTCTCTCAGATATAATGCCGTCTATCAATAATTCTATCTTAAGACTTGTTAAGGAGTAACTAACATTCACTTTGCATAATTCAAATCTTGGTAATAATGCTTTATGTTCTTGAACAACTTCGTGAATTTCGCTTTTGTCTTTCGCAAAGTGCGAGGTTTAATGGATGATTGTCGTGTTCAGTTAAGATGCGATAAAAATGGCGGCATGTTGCAACCGTTCGTATGACTCGCAATGATGGGTGACAAGCTTTGCCAATTATTATAGAACTCGAGGTAGGCTGCCGAACCCCCAGGAACACTCGCAGCCCCCTTACCAGTAAACGTGGAAGACGTTCCTCAGAAGTTTGCGATAAACCAAGGTAGAATAAGTGCCGAGTAATCAATTACGCGTATTTTGTTTTATGCGTTTCTTTCAGTATTGATCATCCTTTCAATTGCGCGGATGTGTCATGCCCATATCAACTGGCGGTCAAGAATAACGCCAAGAAATTTGTGCTCGTTCACGAACATCAAAGTTTGCCCTTCGAGCATAAGTTGGAAATTATTCATTTGACCTCAAGTGAAAGGAAATACGGCTGTCTTTGCATATGAGTGACTCATGCCTCTTTCTTTTAAAAAGGTGTCGATAATATCAACACCCTCTTGCAGCGTTGTTTTAATGTCTTTATATGAGATCCAGAGGCCCGTATGCAGATGTCGTCTGCCTACAGAGTAGAATGTCGGATAGACGGTAGTTTCACCATCTTTCGATATCACCTGCAAGACTGCCTGTCGGGATAAACTATCCCAAGCACCTATGTTTTTTAACAAAGCTATTACCACCTTGGGAGTGGCAGGTGGTAGAATGTGACATATCCTTTCCAGAAATTACAAAGCACGCACCAGAGATCGAAATGCTAATGCATTTCCTAGAACTCTAGCACAAGCGCTCCTCTGCACAGAGTTCTACACAGACGCTTCGAAGTCAAATGCTGGGGTGTCCTATGCAGCCGTCAGCCCATCATTCTTGGAATCCGATGTACTACATCCGGAATCAAGTATCTTTTCAGCCGAGGCCTACACACTATTGACCATTGTGAAGTATATAAGAAAATCAAAACTTCTGAAAGCAGCTATATATACAGACTCCCTAAGCGTCGTGAAGGCCTTGATGTCACTCTATACACACAAATATCTAGTATTTAATGAACTATATTTCGTCCTATGTTAAGCGTACATCTAACCAGCATATCACTTTATGCTTGGTGTCTGGCCATAGGGGCATCGAGGGCAACGTTATGGCAGGCGAGATGGCCACGTCTATCGCATCGCAAGCTGTTAATCCTACCGCTGCAGTCCCTGTCACCGATCTAAAGCCCTTCTTACGAAGGATACTGCGAAACCACTGGCAACGCATGTGGGACGCAGAAATAAATAATAAACTGCACTGTAAAGCCACAGTTAGGTTTTTGGCCCTCCGCAACAAAATCACGGCGAACAGATGTCCTATTCTGTCGTCTCAGAATAGGACACACCTTTGGCACTCATAATTTGCTACTTACTGGAAATGAACCTCAAACCTGTGGTAGATGTGGGGAGAGGCTGACCCTCCTCCACGTCCTCCTGGAGTGTCGGGAGGCCGAAGCTGAGAGAAATAACTATTTTCCTCTGGCATATCGTTATTACATCCCTCTTCACCGGCTATGTTTCTTGGCCAAGGACCGCTATTTAACACCAAAGCAGTCCTTGGTTTCTTAAATGATGTTATCTTACATGTTATAAGTCCATTAAATTCGTAGAGTATCCTCGTTCCAGAAGATACCACTGCGATAATTGTTTTGCATAGCACGTGCCTCCAGGCCCTTGCGTTTCAAGGACTCTAAGGAGGCAGTAGTGTTCTAGCCACTTTTAGGATCTGATATATTTTATACATTGTATCATTCTTTTGAAATCCATCTTAATATTCATAGTGCACATCATGTCATCGTCATATTCTTACTATGCAGATTTTGCGCGCTTGATAGCGACTGTTTTAAGGCCCCTTTACAGCCACGTCACACCAACTTCATAGCACTCATAACTACACTGCGAACTCATAACCCCGGCCATGGCGCTCTTTGGCCATAATTGGCCCTTGCGCCATTAAACATCAAACATTCATTCATTCATACCTATGTATTTTATCCGTGTGCATGTGTTTCCCGTACGTACGTCTTTGCATATAAGCGTGCACGTGCGCTTGTGTAGCTTCAACAATGCCGGTGTTGTCCGCGGTGGCGGGTCTTGTCCAAGAAAGATTTGTTATTCTTATAATTCAGGTTTTATTCAAATGTAACAGGATCTGACATTTCAGAAAAATATGAAACTTCTGACACCAACTGTTTACCTTTCCTAATCATTTAAATGTAGCTTTCAACAAAAAGCACCCAAAAAAAATTCAACATTGCACGTAGCATTGCTCCGATGTTTCTTTCTCTGAATGTCTTCAGAGACTGCAACAACTGTCCAGAACAATATTGCGCTCGTCCTCACTTTCTAAAACGTTCTCCATAGGCGAAACCTTCTGTAATTATTGGGGGACAAAACATAATTATCGACAGCGTAAACTGTTCCAGTCAGAATGTTATAGTAATATTGGAGGAAAACCTTCTTTTCAATGCCTTATTTGTTTTGACATTTAGCATTTACGGCGCAAAAGCCGTTAGTCAAATAATGGTAAATTGGTTTCCTTTTTCAGATTTTTCCCTGTGCTTTTAAAGGACTGCATCCTAACGACAAACGTATCCTGCCATGTAGCTTTCAATGTAATGTAACTCATGAGCCCCTAAACATCATAAATGCGACAACTGTGACAATCGCCAAAAATCTAAATGCGTAATGCTCTAAGTGGGGTCGTGGGGCTGTGCTACGGCATATTGAAATAAAGTAAACATGCTTAAATATAGAGATGAAAGCGAGATCTGAGACGAGCTTGTGCAATATCATTGCCCTAAAATGCCTCATTTTTGCAGGCAGTTCTAAGCAGTCTATCCAAGAAAAGTGCACATTGCAAACTCAGTTTCGAACTCATTTCATGATAATACAGAACTTCTGGGCGTCACTTCTTCAGCTTCCTCATTTCTTTTCTGTTTTTTTTTTTTTGCCGGTGATCAAAATTCCAGGATAACATAAGCTTTTATTGAGCCGCGCACTACTTTACGTATGCAATTTGTTCGTACTAGAACCACCTTGCATTTTCAATAGAGATTCAGATCCCGCTTCGTATTAGAGACACTCCGATGACACAAGTCCTTAAGCTCATCATTTCTGATGTTCTACGACGGCCCGTACGAGCGTCTTATTGTGCATAGCGCGCGTTATGGTTAAGTGCATGCATGCGCATAATAATGGAACTTCTTTCTCTCGCTTATTCTTTTTTCCCCGTTTTTACAAAGCTTTTCAAAAGTCTGTCTGTCTGTCTGTCTGTCTGTCTGTCTGTCTGTCTGTCTGTCTGTCTGTCTGTCTGTCTGTCTGTGTCTGTCTGTCTGTCTGTCTGTCTGTCTGTGTCTGTCTGTCTGTCTGTCTGTCTGTCTGTCTGTCTCCCTCCCTCCCTCCCTCCCTCCCTCCCTCCCTCCCTCCCTCCCTCTCTCAGTGACGAAACACCCTCTTCCTGCGCAAACTCTCGTGTTTAAAGCCTACCGCGCCGTTTGCCGCAACATCATCTGAGCAAGTTGTCCTTTACTGTACATTACAAATTCTACACACAAGCAATTCTTCAGTATTTCATATCCCTCCTACTTGCGTAGCCTTTCTTTCATCAAAGTTACACCGACGTTGAGCTTTCACACCATGCTTGGATGCAAGCACGCAGAAGGAAAGGAAGAACGAACGAAAAAGCTTTTACGCCAGACCACGCTTTCTGACGTCGCCCCGCTTGCGCTTCCGGTTCCATTAGCGAGTGGCGCAATCGGAGCAAACCAGCGAGAGGTGGCAACTGAAGGAATTATTTCTTTGTTTAACTTGCGCTTGTGGGAAAGGAACACTGCAAGGCCAGCGCAATTACCCTCTTGGACTTCTTCGTCGCTCTGTGGCCCGGCCCTTTTATGCGCGAAAGGCGCAGCAGCACTTTAGCAACTCGGAGAAAAACGTTAGAAACAGAAATACGTGGATGTAAAGGTGTAGGCAAGGGGAGACTGGAAGAAAGGGAGGTGGGGAGTATGAAAGCTAACAGGACCATGTAGAGAGCTCGGTCTTCCATGAAAACGATGTTGTGCAATGTAATTCGTGTTCAGAGGAAGCTCACGGTTTGGCCGATTGAGCCGGAAAATGTTTCATTTCATACCTTATCTGAACACGGCAAGACCTTTACTCGACTGTGTGCACTCATTCGTAGCGTCCACATGCATGTGGCTGAAGTTCTTGCGTAATTAAGAATGCACTTATAGCAATGGCGAGACTTTTCCTGTCGGCACTGTCACTGAGTTTGTGTACTTCTTAACGCGATAGCGTTGAGGGTCTCGTGTTGTGTTTAGAAAAAGTTTATTTCAACTGGAAACGATACGAACACAAAGTCGCAATCGCCGCACAATTCCACCAGGACGATGACATATACAAAGTAAGAAGCATTATATACACGGCACATTTTGTGTCCGAGTAGTGTCCGAGTGCTCACTCACTAACATATAACCACATAGACCCATAGAAGCGCACAGTTACACATAAACTAATTGTCATATATATAAAGTTATGTTAATGTATACAGTGTACACAGAGGCTATGTGTAATGATTATGTGACAGAGAAACTTCACGTAATATAGTAGTGATGCTATGAAACGTGTATATACAGAAATCTTATGTATACAATATCACGCACACACTTAAATCACAGGCACCTACATTATATGCACATTCCATGAATACTTCTAATGGCCTGGCTACAAGAACCAGACTTGTGGGTGTTAAGGAAAAGTCTTTTTCAACAAGAGACAATACGAACACTGAGTCACAATCACAGCACAATTTCACCAGGACGATAACGTATACGGAAAATCCGGCGTAGGCGTCTGCCATCGGCGACGTTGTCCGTCAGAAAAAGTTATCCCGAACCACTGTCACGCAGGCCATCCGCGTGGCGCAGAAGGGTTAGTGAACTAATTGAATTTCTCAATGTATAATGCATCAGATAATTCGCGAATTCCCACTTACACACCAACTACATACATGATAACGTCGGATTGTAATTTGAATGTACGAGAAAACATAATTCTGTTACGCGGAAACTCAAACACAAAGCCCTTCAGCCTTGCTTACGGGGGTATGAGCCACTGATGAGTCACTGCTTGTAGCCGCTGCCTTACAGGGTCTTGACCCATTGCTCAACCTGTACTTAGGTTGCGCACAATATCTTATTGTTTTTTTTTTCTTGAGCCGGATGCACTAGCGTGTCTTGACAACTTGTTCGTTTTATACATACTATAGACAACTCAACTTCAAAACCAGAGTGAGACGCCCACGTTTTAAACTCCGAGCAGTAAGATCTGGCGCACTGTATATAGATCTGAGAAGAGAGCTACAGCTTAAATCTTCAAGCAATCTGAAGAGAAATACATTTAATGCAAGAAATGGTTGTTATTAGAAACATTACCCATTTTAAGGAAGTACTACAGTGCCAGAATCAAGGACTATATTACTTGCAACGACAGGCTGCTTCTCTGTAACCGCGTTGCTTATGGCTAGATGACAACATTTTTAGACTTCCATTATATGTCGCGTGAAAGCATATGCATATCAACAAATTTAAAGCACGTCTCAATTATGTCGGCTCTATGGGCTGTGATATAGGAAAAGATGAGCTTATGACTTGCTTCGGCCGTTTTACTCCCGGACGACATATTCAATCGCCGCAGAAGACTTGTCCATGCTAAGCACAGCACATCACGTTTAATGAAATGAGTGCGTAGCCGCCGACATTTAGAGCTGTCTCCGTACATGAAGAAAAGGGCGGGGCTTTTAACTTCATGCTCTTGACCCCCTGTTGACGGTACACGCGAGCTTTAATACAACTATGCCATCATTCTCTCGAGAAAAAGGGCTGCACTAAAGCATAGCGAAGACAGTGCAAGGCCCAATGACGCCAGGAATCACGGGAGTGATGCACCAAACAAGACGGAAAAATATGCCGCGGCCACTTTTATAAAATAGCGTAACCCCATATCGACTGGCTTAGTAAGAGTCAGTAATGGTCCCCATTTGGCCCCATGTCATTTCCATGATTGGAATAGCAGGTCCAAATGAACAGGAAGACTTGGCAAAGAGACTTTCGCGAGGCTCGTACTTACGTCCATCGAGAAGACGCCTCCGCAGTATCGCTTTATTCTCACACTCAGCCCTTGTAATGCTTTCGCAATGCATTTTGCTTGCTTGAACGCTTCCCCCACTCCAATCCTCACTGCGTGTCCCGAACCGCTTCAATTCGTCGCACCCGTGTATAGTCATGAAAGTGCCTGCCGACGAAGGCTCGTTGTTCTCGATACGAGCACAAAGTGGTATGGCTCGTGGCAATGTTTGACCAGCACTCGGCGAGAGCACGCTATGGGCCTCGTTTACTCGGCGCACCGCTATTGATTACAGAGACGAGAAATGTCGTCGTTGAGCTGAACCCCTAGCTGCACAGGCGGTCGTTGGCACACTTAGCTGGCGCCGACTCCTCTACGACTAACGAACGTAAAATGGAAGTGTTCCGAATAAAATGGTCCTAATCAATAAAAATTTCCTGTTCTCTTCGCTCCACCACTAAACTGCCGTATTAAAATAAAGTGAACTGGACAATGTTGAAAGGTCATTTTTCTAACCAATAGCGTGAGCCATAGCGCTGTACTTTTGTTGCTTTTTCTATGCACAGAACTTAATGACAGACTGGCGGGGGGTTTCCTTCTCTGTTAACACCTCTCTGTGCAGCGGTATGCGTTAGTGTGGTTAGAAAAATGTATCGTTACCGTTGCCTGGCACAAACCTTTGTACTGCTCCGCGAAAATTGCAGGCTCGAAGGGCATGAGCGAACACAGGTTGCGGTTCACAGGTGTTAACAGTCACGTTTAAGAGAAACCTTGTCATCGTAAAAGTTTCCGAATCTTTCATAGCAGGCGGGTGCCCTTAGGTCGTCTTCTTTGTTTCGATGCAGCCAAGTTCCAGATCAGTTCGTTAGCGTCTGTCTCGCCACCGGTGAACTGTCGAAGCAGAGGAGAGTGTACGACTTAGGGCTCCTGAATACTAAAATAACAGACACAAAAGCTATTTGTGTGTATTTTTCTTTTTACTTTGCACAGGCGTAGTCTTCACTTAGCTGTGCAACATTGACAACTTGCTATCTACGATCTTCTTGAACTAGCGCTTTTTCGTAGTACATCTATAAGTGAAAGGAAATGGTATGTGACAACTTGCCTACGTGTGCTAGTGTTTCTGTCGGTAAAAAAGGATAACGTAATTAAAACAACTGCCGTTCAGAAAGCGCTTCGCTGATATACGGTAGGTTCTTTTTACGTGAATTGACCCCAAATAATCTTACGCTGTTATGTGAAATTGTTTAGTTGTTGTTCAGTTCTCGAATTACGATTTCTATTCTTTTTTCTTATTTTGTGTGTGCGCGGGGGCGTACAAGTATCATCGTTGTGTGCAGCATGCGTATGTCATGTTATCTGCAACAGGCGATATTTAAAAATTGCGTAAAGCTTCAAAATGATCACCCGATATATTACACAGCCAGGGACCAAACAAACGTCACGTATTCACTTGTTTTTTGACTTTTTACACTTTTTTGGTTACGCTAAATATTGTTGAATTATTTCTGAAACGGTCGAATTACATGCGAAAAGCGCATGAAGTGTCACGAGTGTTATTGTGAAGGAAGAATTTATTGTGTCTCAAACAAGAATTGATTGAAGGCAGAGTGGAATCGCCGTTTTAGAAACGCTTCAACAAACATCGATAGGCCTATACTTTTTGAGAAGTCAAAGCAATGGATGATGGTGCGCTCTCATGTTCATATATATTGGTGTGCTCGTAGATTCCAATGTGCGATCTTTTCTTTTCCTTTTCTTTTTGTGTATATGGGGACATTATATTCCAGCGCTATAGCAAACCCTACTCATTGAGACGTTCTTCGGATTATATTTCTTGTAAAAGATATTGGAACATAGATTATGTGCAGTTCATTTCCCTCTAATAAATGTGAGCTGCGCATGAAGTGCTATGAATGCTTCTGAATAATATGAAAATAATTTTTTTAAAAATGAATTGCTCGTCGGCAGAGTTAACCAGATTCCATCCGATACATCGCCGGCGTTTGCTATTTTTTTTTTCGAGGGACTTGGCGCTAGGCGTACGTAGTAAAAAATTAACTAATAGGGACATAAAATAAATTAATTCCGCCCTGTGCAATGCAGGAACTTATTTATTTATTTATTTATTTATTTATTTATTTATTTATTTATTTATTTATTTATTTAAGATACTTTCAAGGCCCGAAGGCATTACAGAAACTATGGCAATGAGGTTGCACGTTTGTTCTCTGTCCTCTGGGAATTCCGGCTTGAATTCGCCTCCTTGAGAATTTTCTGATATCCCTAGCATGCCAGGGTACAGGCGCAGAAGGCGATGAATGTATTGATAGTCTCACCAGTGCTATAATCAATCCCTGGCACTGTCATATTTTCTCAATAACGCAGCAAATACTGCCTCTTGTGAGCCGTATGGTAATGAGGCAAATATATCGGACGAAATGAACCATTCTTTTTCAGTGGTCGAGCGGTTCGTACATTATGTACAAATGTACAGCTTTGTGTATAAATGAATACTGGTAAGCGCAGTTTCAAGACGGGACAAAAGAAGGCACCGACACACCGGACAAGCGCTTGTCTCGTCTTGAAACTGCGCTCACCAATATTCATTTATTAGTATGAACCAACTAGCTCAGCAACGAATTTTGTTAAGCTTTATACATGTTGTCTCTGTCCTATGCAGGCCGTCATGTCGTTACGACACGAAGAGCGCCACTGTGTGAGCGGCTCTTGTACATTTCAAAACCTGTACTTTGGCAAGGAAAACAAGGACAAGGTAGGTTTTTCGGTGTCGCTCTTAAAGTGGATGTGAGCAGTAGATGAATGAGGTTTTGAATGAGGTTTTATTATTAATACTCAAGATATAGTACAAGGCAATAATATGCAGGAGGAGCTCCCGAGGTCAAAGACTGTAATGGGACCTTCTGTGCAGTGTATAAGTAAAAATATAATCAGTTGCAACAAATAGTGTAAAATATTGAAAAGATAACAAATTTAGTATTGTTTTAGGTTTGACAGTACTAAACAAATCAGCTGCAGACATGGTAGTAAAGAAGTATAATAATTATGATTACATTCGATTAATTACAGAACTATAACACTATTATGAAAATAAATGGATAATGAGACCTAACCAAATGAACTTTAATTTGTGTTGCGTAACCAAATGTACATTTGGAGGGGGAAAAATACTTATCTAAGTGGTTGCAGATGATAGAATGGGGTCTTTTAGTTGTCGTTTAAATTGAAATTATTTACATGACTTGATAGTAGGAGGTAGTGTGTTCCAGAAGGAAACGGACGAAAAGTGAACACTCTGCTTACCATAATTTTTGCGCACCATGGGAAGAATAAAGTTATTGTTTAGTGCAAATCGCGTAAGATTAGTATTCATTAGACAAGATTGAGGTATCAGACTGTTGCGGTAAGCGTTATCTAGTTGTCGATATAAAAACGTACCAAGACTAAACTTAATAAGCTCGTCCACAGTAAGAATATTATAGGTATGTATTAAACATTTGGAATTGAAATGGTTAGGACTAAATGTAAATATTCTAACAGCCTGGTTTTGTAGTACTTGTAATGATTGTAAGTGGGTACGATACGTATTGCCCGAGCATGCAATGCAATATATTATATGTGAATGGATAAATGAGTAGTATAAAGAGAGTAGTTTTTCCTGGTTAAACACATACCGAGCTTTTAAAAGTGTCCTTATTCCATATGTTGCCCTCCGCCTAACGTCGCCTATGTGTTGATGAAATTTAAGGTAAGAATCAAGTTCTACACTCAAGTAGTTACAGGAAGTACTACGCGGGATAAGATTATCACCAAGGTAGAGCCAAGGAATGAATGCGGATGAGCATTGTTGGGTCGTGAATAAAACAAATTTAGACGAGTTTATATTGAGCTGGTTAATATTGCACCAATTTAACACGCTGTTTGAGTCGGTATTAAGTTTACAAGATAGGTTCCCTACACAAATGTCAGAGTTAAAGATAATTGTGTCGTCTGCATAAAGAATACAGTTAGAAGAAAGCAGGCAATTAGGCAGGTCGTTAACATATATTAAAAACAAGAGTGGGCCAAGTATGGATCCCTGAGGTACACCCATGTTTGTTGTCATTGATTTAGAAAGAACACCATTAATTCTAACTCTTTGTGTTCTATCTTGTAAGTAATTTTGTATCAAAGTTAATGCAGGACTTGTTATCCCGATAGATTCAAATTTAAAGGATAAGATGTGGTGGTTAATTTTATCAAAGTTAGATCCACGAACACTGATCCAGCATACATGCCCTTATCGATTGCCATCTTTAATTGTTCAGTTAGGGCGATAAGGGCAAGTTCGGTTGAATAGCCCTTGCGGAAGCCGGGCTATTCAACCGAACTTGCTGCGATAATAATGGTGAAACGAGTCCTTTTATTTCAAATTGGCAACTACGCTTTCCCCCTGAAGTAATTCTGCAGCTCAATTCATTGACTACCTGGAATAAATGAATCACGCGCGAATAATAAGTGATAAGATGTGCACTGGACTATCGGCCCCTCACGAAGGAATTTCTATTTACAAAGCAATGGCACCTAGAGAGCAAACCATGGCATCATTAGAAATTTAAAACGTACAAAAAAATTTCAAAGTTTCGAAAATAAAGGCACAGTATATCTATTCAGGCACAAAAACGGAATGTGCCCGCAAATCACAATTGTTCACAGCCAGCTGCGATTCTGAACTCGGCATCGTAGAATGCAAGAGCGCTTTGGCTAATGCAGGAATAGCTTTATTTCTTTGACAGAGGTATTCATTTGCAGTACCGTGTTTTAGTCCCTTTGATATGTAAGCAAATCTGGGCACGAGACTGCTTTTAGAAGCATCTCACTTAAAAGAGCCGCTTCTGCGGTTGCAATCTTTCTGTTGCGATTTGTTACAGAAATTTGTCAGAATTTACACCTTCGCGCCATCATTGGTCATAGCCAACGTGCGCCTTTTCGCGATAATAAGCACTGAAGATTTCATCTTGTGTCTGTTAGTCCCAGATTTTTTTTTTTTTATTAGGCCCCACTGCACTCAAGGTTGCAAGCTGCTGTGGCTGGCTCCCTGTATGGAAGTAAACACAGTTGCGTGCAGAGGTCATCACCTTATTTTCAGCCACGCAATAACCGCTTCCCACGCACTAGTCCAATGTATTTCACAATAGCAGAACACGGTGCTGGCACGGAGTCCTTTTGCGCAAACGTTACCAAAGTGCCAGAAAAGCACTATGGGTTGCCACGGATAAGCGTTTATTAATATCGCCACTGCGCAAATACATGCCACTGCTTCGTGACACTTTGATAGATGGAAGCCACATGCGGACCCAGGCGCAGTGACGGAGGAGATTCGCCCACGAGAAGAATGGATTCGCGCTCGAACTGCGCTCTTGAAAGCGCAACTCCTGGGCTGTTTGTCAAGTCAATATGGCACTATAGAATTTCCGGCAGTTTCTTTATTTTATCTTAATATTTTTTTTTCTTTTAGGCAGACACGTGAACCCAATGGATATACTCCACAGGAGAAGCGCAAGAGCAGGAGAGTGCCAGTGAATCGTAATAGACGCTTTCTGGAGCAGAATAGTCATATTTGCTCATATGCGTGCTCAAACTTCATCTAATATTGTTCTGCCTGTTCTGCTGATGCTAACTGTAGTGCTTCTCCGGCCTTCCAGCTTTCCACGCTGTGGATGATTGATACTGTATATGTAGAACACATAAGTAAAGCAAAATAGGAAAAAGTAGAAACATCGGGAGGGTCAAGACTAAGAATGAAGGCAGCAGAAAAGCCACGCAATCGAAAGACAAATATTGTTTTTATTATAAAACAACCGTTTCTGGCACCCTAAAACGCTGTATTTGAACTCAAATACATTACTTAGTATGTACTTTGAACTGCGAAAGCACAGAAAGAAAAGAAATGCTTGGAGAAACGTTTCCGAAAGTGCGCCGTGAATCTCTGTGGAAGTTTTTAAATGGCTCATACGTATTCACTGAGCAATCGAGCCTCGTGCACTTTAGTGCTTTTCATCACCTTCTGAGTTGCACGGAATCATTTGCTGGAGACTGGATCAAGCCGACAGTTAACTTGCTTTATTCTATGGACTTATACAGCTGCGTGATATGCGTCTCCAGGTAGGGCGAGAACTGTTGCCAAGGGCCCGCTGTCTGAATGGTTCCCTAGGGCTTTTCCCCTCCTTCTAGGTCGTTCCTAATACTGCGTGCGGGGTCAAATTGCTGTACTGCGCTACACCCATGGACGATGTTCTGTTCTGCATTGTAACACGTAGTTACGTTACTATACACGTGGAACATGTTCACTTTGTATCGTTATGTATGTCGACGTACATTTCGGAGTGCCTACTTGCGGCGGCACTAGGTAAGAGCGTTTTTTTACAGCGAATCTGTTTACGGCTAGGTTCTGACGGGTCTTGTCTCCGTGAACATAGACTAACAATTTTTCACACGTGGGCCTATCCCGAAGATAATGCAGTGCCGGACCGACCCGCGGCGGAAGTTAGGCAGGCGTTAGGCACTCGCCATACATGGGCCAATCCCGAAGATAGTGAAATACCGGGCCGACCCGTGGTGGAGGTGAAGCAGACGTTAAGCACTCCCCATACCTTAACCTATACTGAAGGTAGTGCAATTCCGGGCCGACCCACGGCGGAGGCGAAGCAGGCTTTAAGCACTCCTCATGCGTGGGCCAATCCCGAAAATAGTTCACTACCGGGCCGGCCTGCGGCAGAGGTGCAATTCGCCATTAAGAGGCCCACATTCACAGCTTCGCTGGTCCCCCTTCCTCACAGAGTGGTAGGTTACTGAATTTTTTTCAAACTCCAGAAGACAATACGATAATAGCAAAATGTGCGCGCTTTCCGCAGTCCTTGTTCGTAACTATGTCACAATGTTTTCTGACGGGAAGGGCCCAAATAAATGCGGGATAGCTAATTTTCTTGTCAAAATCAAATGTATGTTCTTGTTTTGAATCTCAACCAGACACCAAATTATTTCCCATGAATATTTTTGCAAACTCAATAGAAAGCAACGTATTTTTTTACTAAATTTGTGTCTATCATGTCACTTTCGCGAGCTTGCGTTAGTGGAGCAGAACCCACCCTGTTAGTACTCACGATACACACTTGCTTCCGTTGCGTTATATATGTAACAATATCTTCCGCAGAAATTGAGCCGGAATTTTCTTCTTTTTTTTTTAATTTTGACATCTGGCGAGGGCGTGTAAATGAACACTCATACAGCGCCATTTATTTCAAGGCACAAACTGTGGCATTGAAAAGTAAAATTTCTGTGTTGAATGGCAACCAAAGGGGTGTGTTGCTGAGGTGCAATAACCGCAACGGCGTAGCTCTAGATCGAGCCTCATAATAGAATTATAAAGTTTGTAAACAGGGATGAAGTGCCTCAGACAGGCTGGCCAACGTTTCGATAGGAGGACCTATCTTCGTCAAAGGCGGCCTCGTCATCCTCGGCGTGTTAGTTTTAAAGGGTTAGTGCAGTGACGTCACGTGCGGGTGTTGTCGCTGGTGGCCTTTGACGAAGATAGGTCCTCCTATCGAAACAAAACTAACACGCCGAGGATGACGAGGCCGCCTTTGACGAAGATAGGTCCTCCTATCGAAACGTTGGCCAGCCTGTCTGAGGCACTTCATCCCTGTTTACAAACTTTATACCACAGTGTGCTATTCCATCTGTCAGCCACTTTCTTGTTTTTGGACTTTCATAATAGAATTGTTAGACGAAAATATGGCATTGTTTCGTAGAAGTACCCTCTAGATAATGGGTAATTGGTAGCACACGGTATACATTACTTTGGGATAAATTGTACATTCTTGATATTCTTCTAGCTTCAATTCACGGCGCCGCAGGTGCACATGACTAGTGAGGTTCCCTTGCATTCTGTGTTTTTTTTTTGCAGGCTTTTAGTACGGTAGTGTATCACATCGAATAGCGCGTTCCAATGTGCTAGCACATTACGTGAGAGCATGCCATCTTTTTTATCGCAAATTACAGTACAAGAGACCGTAAGGATCTTCGAAGCTATATTGAGAACTTAACGCGGGTCAATCCTTTGTCGATTGTACCCCGCGTTTCAGACTCCCTTAATGGAGGCACAGGACGGGGATATCACCATATGTCCATGTCGTAACACACATGGGGCGCGAGACCTAACTGTACGCGCAAATTCTGAGGCGCGCCTCGCTGTAGAAATAAAAGGAGAAGCGTGAATGAAAAGAGAGTGCTTACGCAAAATCCAGATTGTGTCTCTTCGAGAAGGCTCCTGTGACCTCCCACTACCTTTCTCACTTGCGCTAACGCTAGGTTGTTTTGGCTCGGTTTGGCTCTACAAATGTTACATGGACTTGTTGAGCAACTACAGGAGTTTTCCGCAATTTGGAGCTCTAAATTAGTTCCTTGTAACCGCCCAGACCTAATATTTACCTGCTAGGACATTCACCTTACTCTAACTTTTTAGTCATGGTACTTTGTCTGTTGCCAACAGGTATAGTGCATTGTCGTTTAGATTCCAGCAGCCAGCTTTTTTCTTTGTAATAGTCTAATTGTAAGGAAGCACGCTTTACAGGCAGTGGTCACTTCATATTTGGCGAGAAACATTTATAGAGACCACCCGCCGGTTACGCACGTTTCATCCTTCGAATGGTGAATTAGCCAACAAAACCATGGCGAACAGCACGATTCACATGTTTTTTTTTTGTGCTGTTGAAGGTTCTAAAGTTTTGTACGCATTGATTATCCCGTAAACATCCACAGACTTTTTCGGTAGGCAAGATTTTTAACGTCTCAGGTTCGAGAAGTCGCTTGTTAACTGCAAACATTTTAACGCGGCAAAACCCACCGATCGCATCATGCACATTTTCTCCGGAGACTCTTCAACATTGCATGTTGCGGGTGAAGCCTCGGGCACTGGCAGTGGGGTTTGCAAGAGCCCTGGTAACGTCGCACTATGGACGCGTGGTGCCTATACCAGGACGGGCCACTGGCTATGTATCCATGTCATAATTATCGTTCCTTTGTTCCTTTTTATGCTATGTTTGTTGAAGGAGTGTGGTTTTGTTCTGATGGACGATGTCTACAACACTGCATGGCATGCCCGCATTAACTGTAGAAAACACACACACACACGTGCGCATACACGCGCGTGAACACACACATGCTGTTCGACGATGACAACACTTGTACTGCATTAGCACCCCTGTACCGGCAAAATCTTTGCCCAAAAGACCGAACTAGCTCGATGAAAGTCAACCTTAAAAAACGTGTTGGTAATACGTAAATCAGTATCATGACTCTGGGCCGTTCTGCATTCGTTCGCAAAGATACGTTCTTGCTGGAACGCACAGTTCTCTCATTCGGTAAACTAATGGTAGTTCTGCTTTGAGGGGAGCGGCGTAAACCGTAGGTTGTCATAGCCCTGATTGTCAGTCACCATTAGGACCCACTGACATATTTCTCATATCTTTCCGAGTACGATATTCCTAGTTTTGCTCCATGCTGCACGTACAAGCAGGTGGACACTGCGCAGAACTAGATTTGGAGTGGAACTTGGATTATTTTTCACTGGAAAATTTCTCACGATGCCGGCCTGTCCTGTGCAGCGTATTTCGACTGTTGTGACATGAACACAGCGCATACTCATCGACCTTTTGTGGGAAGGAAATCAGTGAGCAATGGAAGACGGGTATATTTGCATCACATCACCTCCTCTTCTCCCCTCCTCTCAGCCTCGGTTACATATTCCAATTTGATTTTACATTTCTCCGAGTTCAAACAGACTGGACTTCGTGTTGCGCTACCGTCCCCCACCATTCCGTCTTGCTCGCTCTTTCTTTTGGTCGTGCGGCCAGTTTCAATTTAAATGTCCGTGGTATTTACAAAGGGAGAACTCTATTGACAGCCTATTCCAAATATGCTGCTTGTTCTGCAAGATTCACTGAGCGAAAAAAAGTGCGGAAAGATTTGACTGTCCCAGAAATACTGTGGTTTGCAAATTTCGATAGCTTATGGTGGGAAGCTGGGAACTAAAATATCTCGCAGGAAAATTATGCGATCTCGAGGAGCCCCAACGTAACAGGCAACTTCAGTTCGGATAATGAGCACGCTCAAAGAAGTAGGACATTTCAAACATTTCAAGCAAAGTACTAAAAGCTTTCACAAGAACAAATCCAAATTGAGGCTCAAGTAATCTTGTACGATGAGAGAATTGGAGCAGAAACGCCATAAGAGCTCTTAAAAGAGAGAATGGTAAAGCTCCGAAAAATTCATTAGCACCGAGTCTGTAATACCGCCACCGAGTTTCTATGTGCCTGCTGAATTCATCAAGAGATGTTCTTATAGCTGTTGTGTGGTGCCTTTGGTATCTTTTCTTTTTGCTTTCTTTTTTTTCGAACATGCTGTGAAGCAAAGCAGCAAGAAGTCTGCAGCACAAGAGAAAGCACAGGGTGCAATTTTGAACACAAATTGGCCCACGAGAGGAAAAGAGGAACACGGCATTTCTGCGAACGTGGAAGCGACACTTTTCCGAAATGTGCGAACTGACAGAACGACTTCCTCGCTATTTACGCGGTGAGAATTTTACTACGCTTCATGCGGGAATCGTGAAATTACAACTCGCATTATTTTTTTTTTCTGTTTTGATGGAGAAAGCACATCAAAAACCTTGTCAAAAAATTTCGTGGTGAAGAAGAAGACGAAGAAGAAGAAGAAGAAGCCGAGTAAGGGCTCCTGTATTATGTGCTCCCGGCCTTTTTTCAGCAAACAGCAATTATTTCGCTGTGCTTCTTGTGGAAAATGTGCACACGCGAAGTGTATTGGGTGACCGAACAACAACCTCTAGTTGCTGAAGTCGGGTGAGCAGGCACTCGCTTGTAACTTGTGCCAGAAAGCCGACATTGCTGCGGTTATGCTTAGCGGCGTCAACGTGACGGATGACGGTGCGGTCGTTGACCTGACCACCCTTCGCGGCCTTCTCCTTCAGGCGCTTGAGGGAATATGCTACCTCAGCGATGCAGTGGCGGAGCTGCGGAACGATAACGCATGGTTGCCCAGGGAAAGCGCGCAGGCATACGCACAGAAAGCCGAAGCTATGGGCGCTCTTCGAGCCGAGGTGCGTGTTCTATGAGACAAGCTTGCCAAGGAGCGCCAGCCATCATCGTCCACTGCTGCTGCGCCGCCTGCTCACCCATCCAAGGCAACGCTGTATGCTCTGCGGACAGCTTCGCCGAAGACCGGGGACCATCTGCCGTGCTTACCTCCTGCACTGGATCGCCCTGCTTTGTCGAAGGCTCGTGATGCTGACCAGTTGCTGTGCCTACCTGCTTCAGTGGACCTGTCACATGCCACTCAGCCAACGTAGAAGCGAAAGTCAACAAGTAGTGCTGGCTGCTCTGACACCGCTGGTATTGTTGCTGTTTGGCTCTGTGCGACCTCGGGCTATCTTTTTGGCAAAGCTTGCGCCTGACGCTCATCCCTTACTTCTCGCCGCCCACCCGTCAGCAGTTGGTGAAAAGCCCCTGTCCTGCACTCGACTAAACACCACGCACGATTCCTACGCGTCATTTCATGTGTCTGTTAATGAGGACTGCTATCAGCGCCTAAGGGATCTTTCATTGTGGCCGTGCTCTTGCTTTTACAAGCCCTTCAGAGGTGAACTTTACCATACTATGATACTGAAAAATGTTCAGCAAGATGAAAAGAAACATCAGTGATGTGAGAGTTTTCTATCAGAATGCTTGTCGATTACGCACAAAAGGGAACAAATTTTTCTCCAACGTCAATGCATTTTGTTTCCCCATCAGTGCCTTAACAGAGACCTGGTTGTGCCATAAAATACCATCTAGTTCATACTTACCGCCCACTTACCAAGTTTTCCGAAGAGACCGCGATCCTTCTTCCCTGAAATCAAAGGGCGGTGGGGTCCTGATCGCGATCAATCAATCATTAAGATCCGTTCGGCGCCCTGATTTAGAATGTGAAACGGAATGTGTCTGGGCGGAGATTTTTGGTGCTGGTAATAATAGGCTATTAGTAGGGAAGTTATATGTTGCGCGTGATATGAATATTGAGATGTACATGACTATTCTAGCCACTACTGAAGATTTTATGGCAGCCCATATTAACCATAAAATACTCATAATTGGTGATTTTAATACGCCTGGAATTTCCTGACAAACTGGTGAAATTTCAACCCATTCTTCTGCATTATCTGCCAAGTGGAAATCGTTACTTAATCTTATATCTTTTACATCTCTGCGGTAATATAACAATATTCTGAACACTTGTGGCAATGTACTAGACCTATTCCTTAGTAACGCAGAAGCTGTGAATGTGTCCTGGGGCGACTTTCCCCTTGTTAAGCCAGATAAGTATCATACCCCGCTTCATATTTGATTACAATTCGCGATACCTAGTAGCAGGAGGTTAAAGTATACAGCAACACCTCGGTCTTTTAATTTCTCAAGCGGAGCTTACGTGGGTCTTTACCACTGCCCTAATAATGCGGGCTGGTATTCAGTTGTAGAACTAAAAGACGCTAATGACCAAGTCATGGGATTCACGAATATTATTCACGATAAAATGAAGAACTTTATACCACTAAGAGATACTAAACATTCTAAATTTCCCCACTGGTGTTCTGTTGAACTGAAAACAACTTTGAAGCTAAAATACCGTGCTCACAGGAGGAGGAGGAGAAAGAATATTTATTTAAAAAAAGGAAAGGACAACCAGGTGTCTTTCTGCTTGTGCGGGAGGCGCCCTTAGTGCAGGGCTCCTGCGGCTCTTGCTGTCTCCGGGGCCCGCCACACCAGTACTGTGCTGATCGTTACAAGGGTCCGACAGGAAGGCACAGTGTACAAATCAGGAACACTGGCATATATATTTAAAAATGTACAGGGCACTCTCTAATCGTCTCTACAAGCGTGATCATTCCATCTATATAGCGCATGTGGAAGCTAGTATACTTCTGAAAATTCAAAGTTTTTTGGAGACACGTTCGTAAAAGTAATCTAACAATACGAAACAAGATATCTCTATAATTAGTGGCGACAGTCAACCTGTCCCAGATGTCGCGGGTTCCTTCGCCCTGCACTTTGGGTCTGTGTACAGTGAAGGGTACAGTGACGGAGTTAGTGAGCTTTCTAATCCCACTTCCTTAGATTCAAGTCTGTCAGTCTCAGAGGAACTTGTCTTAAGAGCATCAAACGCTTAAAACCGTCTTTTTCGCGTGGTACTCGTGACATTCCACCTGCCTTGATTAAGACGTATGGGCCCTTGGTTGTTCCAGTGCTTACTTGTATTTTAATTCTGCTTTAAAGGCGAGCACATTCCCAAAGGCTTTGAAAACAGCGCGGGTCGTTCCCGACTTTAAGTCAGGGGTAAAAATTGCTGCGAGTAACTACAGGCCTGTTTCTCTCCTATGCGCGGCATCTAAAATATTCGAGTCAACTGTGCGCTCAATAATTTCATCGTCTATTGAAGATACTATCATTCCTAAGTATTATGAATTCATATTGGTACGCTCCACAGCTACCAGCCTGGTTAGCTTCATGATGCATGCCTCTCAAGCAGTGTATAAGAAAGGACCGCTGGATGCCATCTATTTGTCAGCTGGACTGATGGATTTCATAGGAAAAGAAAGTGGGAGACAATATTGACAATTGGAGACAATCTCCACTTATAGACCAATTTCGTTAATATGCACTTTATCCAAGGTATTGGAACACATTATTCATAAACATAGTGTCTTGTACTTGTCTAATAATCAGCATGGTTTTCGGGCTGGGTTTTCTACTCTCACGCAGTTAATTGAATTCACACGCGACATTGCATCATGCCTAAATCATCGCGGTCAGATGGACGCCATTTTTATCGGCTATTCCAAAGCATTCGATTTGGTTTGTCATGGTAAGCTCATTACTAAACTTGGCGCCTTTTTCAAGGACACTCACGGTGTCCGTCTACTAGGCTGGATTAAGGACTACTTGCGATTAAGATCACAGTTTGTCACGCTTAATCACTCTCAATCAACGTCTGTCTATATAACATCTGGCATCCCGCAGGGATCAGGTCTAGGACCACTTTTATTTCTCATTTACATTAATGACGTCGTCCAGATAACTAATAACGCGTCAGTTAAAATCCGTTTATATGCAGATGACTGCGTTCTGTATTCAAATATAAATAATGCATGCGACCAGCTTATTCTAAACAATGTGTTTTCTTCTTTCTGTGATTGGAGCAACACATGGCAGATTAGGTTAAATTTTAGCAAAACTGTACCGATGACATTCACTAACAAGAAAAATCCTTTTCGTTTTTCGTACACTAACAACACACATCAACTAACGCACGTGAACGAGTTTAAGTACCTAGGTGTAACGTTCTGTTCAAACTTGAATTGGTCTAAGCATGTAGATTTAACTTGCTCCAAGGCACTCAGGAAACTCGGGTTCTTAAAACGTACATTAAAAGATGCAACCAAAAACTGTAAGCTGACGGCGTACAAATCTTTAGTAAGGCCTGTACTTGAATATGCATCGGCGGTCTGGTCGCCACACTCCGCCAAAGACATCATTAAACTTGAAAATGTGCAGAAAAAAGCAATAAGATTTATATATAAGCGTTACGACCGTCACTTCTCTCCCACAGTTCACGCCCGCACGTTATCACTTGACGCACTTGAACACCGACGAATATGTGATCGCATTATCCTACTTCAGAAGATTATCAACAAGCGTACTTATGTTGACGCCCCCTTTTCTTTCACCAGTTCTTCAGCACGTGTCACGCGCCATTCCAACCCGCTTAACATCGTGCCGTTCATGCCGTTTTTAGACAGCTAAAAATTCTCATTTTTTCCTTTCACAGTTGAATTGTGGAACGATTTAGATGGCACATTACGTGAAATGTCTGTTCATCATTTTGTGCGAGAATTGCCAAATCATGTATTTTCTTCATGATACTGTACTGTTTTTTCTGTAAACCTTTTCACTCACATTTGTAACCATGCACTTTCCTAATATTGTTTATGTATAATCTTCTGTACCACTCCTGCAATGTCCCAATTCATGGGATAGCAGTATTTGTAAATAAGTAAATAAATAATAAATTAACATTTAGTTTTCTTGCTACAATGTTCTCCGACTCCCCTGTTTGCAGTTGTTATACGTATACCGCACACTATCATAATCGGAACAAGAGAGGGGGGCCTAGAAAAAGAGGGCAAGCAGGAACCGTACCTTGTGCCCGACCTTATGTTCTTACACTTTTGCCTATTTTCACATCGTAAAGCGACAACAACGTCAAAATTGGCGAATCATGTTGCATTTGTACACAACTCTTTCCGAAACCAATCTGAAACTTAATTTCCAGTACATGAAGCGCAACTTCAGTGCCGAAGCATTCTGTTCCACTAATTGCCTCACGCCCACGTACATTGCGTTCGTCTTACCACAATACCGAAATGTTTTCTGGGTGACGGTGTCCTTGGGATGGCCTTGCGTAATGGTGATGGTGCTTCAGAATTCAGACGATCGCAATTATTCGGGACCGGTTGGCTCCTCCTTTGCTCTGTAGGGATTGATTACCTTAAAGAAATTGTAGAATGCAGCACTTCTCGACTCTTGGAAAGCTTCCGAGAAGTCAGCTGTCGTGAAGCTCACTTCATGCCGTCAGTAGCCACTAACATCACTGACTGTCTCAGGTGCCCCTTTTCTCTACGGCCTACTACTGCACTTGCACGTATTCTATATATATATATATATATATATATATATATATATATATATATATATATATATATATATATATATATATACTGCAAGTGACAGTAGTCTTCTCCATACCACTGCCAGTTGCACTTCGCTCCTCGAAGAGGTAGGCCGTGTGTCCAATGAGCTGCTGAACTGCACTTTGCAATGTGGTGAAGGCCGTTTAAATCATGATTCCGGGACTTCAAAGAGGTGCAACGTAATGCTAACGCATTTCTCTCACAATTACCCCTAAATCAACACTAAGCTTATTATCTACGGCATGGCATCGAACAAATCATTTTAGCCACAATATATCCTCCGTGAGTCTAAGAAAATATTAGTTGCAATAACGCACATTGTACAGCTTGCTCGTACATGACTTGGAAAACAAACAGCTCCAAAAGAGGCCTAAACAAGGAGACGGTATACCATGTTGTGTTCTATTGAAGTCGAAGATTATATAAATTGTCCAGATTCCAACTCCGATAACTGACACAAAAAAGAACCGCGTGTGGTTGCGATTCTGAATCTTTCAAATCCACATGCAAAGGAAACGCAAGGTTTATATAAGTCAGAGCCCAAGGTAAGGCTTGAAAGAAATTACTTCACTTGCAATAAACAAATGCAGTGCCTAAGCGTTTACGACCGTTCGTTTTCTCTGTACGCGAATTGTCAAAAAAAGTGTTTTGAAAACGAACATTTCTCAGTCCCTACGTCAGCTCAGTGTTAAGTCACGAAACAGCCTAAATGGCTGTTTGTTGCAGTAGATTTTTGTGTCTACTTTCCTTATCACTTAAAACTTTGAATGTAGAAAATTGTAAAGGTAGGCTATTTTTTGTTCTGTTCTTTACGACAGACTGACTGAAAACGAATTCATGGTTGCCTAGTTTCCACCTGCCAACACCTGAGCCATGCAATCAGTTACATTTCCTGCTTCTCATTAAGGCCGCCATATCCAACGAAGCAGATCTCCACTATAATTACGCCTTGCGAAAGCTGATGGTTTGTTAAGAGTATCATTTGCAATGGTTTCTTCTTTCTCTTTTTTTTTTCCTTTCAACGCCAGTGCGCTTATGAGCGATGAAGCGACATGCTTGCTACACACACTCATACACTAATACTGTCCTTGTTCATATTGGTATCTCCAATGCCGCGGCAGTGTTTCATAACGATTGGTTTATTTCGATCCTAATCTTTTATTATGTTCCATCCCGTCTAGCTATAGTTACGGGCAATAACTTCGGCACGGCGGCTTGCCAATCAGTCATAACCCGAAAAATGCTACGACAGCCGCCGTGGCAGACGGACTTACATAAAGGGAATTATGGTGGTGTCTACAAGATCGATAATGTTAGCTCTGCAGCAGAACATATCGCGAAGGCAAGACTAAGTATTGCTGATGGTGGTGGTGGTATGGCAACAGGATGGATTAGTCTGGCGTGCTAGGGCGGAAATTTTTATACCTAAGAATCTCTTGCGCCATTAGCAAGCGTGTTTTATCAAACGTTCCTAAGTTAGCTGTCTCGGACGAAAGCAACAATTTGCATAAAATTCTGATTACTCTTGGCATGACGTCCAAGATTGCACTGGTGAGCTTGCCGTTGCGATTTCGGAGGCGACACTATTGGTCTTCCCGCAACACAACGTCTCTAAAACCTACGTGCAGACGACCACTCTTCTCTATGCAGTAAAGTGACGCCTTTGTTTCCCTTTTGAATAACGGACACAACCAGATAAACTGTTATACATCGCGAATCTCACCGCATAAAGCACAAAGTCGGAAAGCGCAGCGTACATTCCTAAATAAATCTGCATGTGCGTTAGCGAAGCTGTGCCTAGCTCCGTACAGGAAGATAGCCTCTTGGCCAGCATGTCCTTCAAACAGAAAAATTTGATGTGGAATTTTTTCAGACCCTTTTTAACAAGCCACTATGGCGGGAAAATGTGATAACTTTGTCGCAAATGTGCTATTACAGATGCCGAACATAACGTTCTACCAACATGCTCATTAAATCAATATAATGTCAGTGGAGCAGGTGCTCTTCAAAGAGCGTTTGGCGAACTTAAAGGTATTCCAATGGAAGTCTTAACAATAGAAGCCCATTGGCATTCATCTTCACCCACCTTAAAACCCACTTCAAGTGCGAACTACAATAGGAAAAAAAAGAAGAAGAAACACCATGAGCCCACAATATTCCCCAGAATGCGCTGCAGGGAGTTGTACCAATTCCTGTGATTCTATTGACGCAGTCTGTAGGTGAGAACATCGTGGCCATTATAGCTCTCTCTGCAGCCATGATGCGATTCGCAGTGCATATATTAAGGGCTGCGCGTTTCTGCGGCAATATCATTGTTTATGCCTGTGGCATTTATGGTATATTTACTAAACTTATTCAACAATCGTTTCCGTCAGGTAACTTGGCCTCAACTTTTTAACGTGGTTACGAAACCTTGCACATGTTCTGGTGGGAGACTGCTTAGGTTCCAGAAGTCCAGGAAAACTGGGATTGACCTCGGGCTTTGGTAGTAGTCAGTGGTGAACAAATGTTTCATATGTAACGAAAGAAATTGAGGACATAGAAATTTAGTTTTAAAACTTATTTTATGCAGTTCTGTACCTGATTTCTTATTTGCAGTTACACGACCCCGAGGGTGCTGTTTCCAACGTACTACAAGAAGCATAAAGAAGTGACGAGTTTTCATGCCCTTTCCTGTATAGAAACATCTCATAGGCCACCTACTTTCGATTTGCGTTTCAACCTGTGACTATTAATGCAATTTCTGTAAGGCCACTCGGGTCAGCGAACTCACCGCAATTTCCTTCCTTCGTACTGTCCTCTCTCTCCCTGTGATCTTTGTTTTCCCCTTTCTCATTCCCCCGGTGTAGGGTAGCCAACCGGACGTTATTCTGGTTAACCTCCCTGCCTTCTACTTTTCTGTTTCCTCCTTCCTTCGCGAAACGTACTTCTAGCTAGTAAGCTGGAAGGTTGTAACAATATAACTCATGGCGTAAGAATAGTAATACTAAAGCGTAAATCCACTCCTGCTTCACTTTCCTGCAGTATATAGGCGCTCTTAAGAGTTCCCTATTTTCATTTTTTACTGGCACAACTGCAAGTCGGTGAACGGTGTGCAAAGGAGATGCAATTCCGCGAACCGTTCCGGGTCGTTTTCGTATAATGCCCCACTTGTGCCGAGAGCAGCCCAATATCAAAGGCACAAGGCTTCCGTATCGCGAGACGGAGCACTATGCTTGTGAACAGAGAGAGAAAGCAAAGCTCCGGCAGATGAGTTTGCTGCGGGAATAAGGCTGCCGGCTGTAAATAAAGTAGTTGGAAAACAAGAAAGTGCAACAAGAGCGAATGAAAACGCGAAAGGCAAAGAGAGGATCGCAGTAGTACTATTCCTGCCAAGAGAAGTGAGAGCCGGCTTAGCGTCTCATTACCTCAGCAGCTACGGCGTTCACAATTCCCCAGGCGTCAATTAACGTTTGCGCTTCGGAGCGAGAACCCTCGGAGGAGACCCCGCGTCCTTAAGCAGAGGGCAACAGCGCACGAAGAAGCCTATGCCGTTACCCTTTCCTACGAGTCGTTTTCCACAGCTCAACTTTAAATTTCGCTGGAGCTGAGCTATGTGCCAGACGCCTACGGTGCTTTCGCGAACTGGCGCGGGAGCTGGCGTCCATTGAATAGCGCTGACTCAGGCGGTAGAAATTCTTCCGCTCTTTTTCAGCAAAATTGCCTCCTTCACATGTGTGTTCGGAAAGCATGCGCATTTCTGTCGCCGTCATGCTTTTTTTTTTCTCGGAGGTTCTCAACATCTCGTTCCTTAGGATCTCATAGGGATGAACGCTTGTTAGGATCTCGCTGTTGTTTTTATTCACCTGCACGTCTGCACGTTCCTTGGTCTAACACATTAAGGGAGTACCTTTCTCTCGTACGGCAACATTTCTTTTGTCGCAGCCTTCTCTGCCCTTGCAGTTCTACGTCGGCGTATGCGCAATGTCATGATATCGGGCGGCAATGGGTTCGAAACTGTGTTCAGTCAAACAAGCATAGTAGATAGTCACATTAGTTGTTAGGTGGAACCAGGCAACGATCCAGCAGCAGCTGCATATGTGGGTGTGGAGGGCATGTCTGGCTGCCGTATATAGAACACCACTCCTGTACTCAAACGGGCTCTGATAGAGAGGGCGGAAAGGGCGTGGTAATTATGGTTGGCTTTCGTCCTGTGACCGTCCGCCTCGCCTTGCCCATTCCGGTTTAGTAAAACAATGACAGTATCTTTATAGTGCGCGCAGTTGTATGGCGATACTTGTCCTCAATCCCATTATAAGTTGTAATATAAGTAAGTACTGTAGCGAAGAATAACAAAAGCAAGCAGAACTAGGTACTGTCATCGATATATTAGGCGAGCGCTGTTCGCGAGCTGTTATCACCGATACTGTTGTTGCTCTGCTCGTTTTCCCCCTCCCGCTTCAGATCAATAAGTAGAGGTGCGGGATAGCCTTCAAGTCTGAAACTCTGATGCTAGATGTTGCCCGCTTCCCCTACCATGTCTAACCAAATCACCTAGCGAGAGAGAGATAAACTTTGTCTCAGTGGCTCTGTCCGAGTCGTCATTATCGGAGTCCAGCTGGACACTTCAGCTTAGTGGTAAGCGAATTGTCTGGACCTACTGACGTGTATTAAGGCGCAACTCTTGCGATGTTAAGTTAGTCGCCATTGCTCAGGTCTTCAAATTTCTATGCGGGAAAAACTGGGGTACACCAGTCCATTCTATGTTGCAGCTGTGCAGGGTTTTTTCTCTGACTCCTACGTTACTGCCTACCAGTGTTGTCAAATGCATGCAAGACGAACTTTCGCGCCTTGGAGAGCATACAAGGTCAAGCCCTACGCACGTGTTTAGGGCTGCCTCGGTGCACCTCAACAGCAGCAACAATCGCCATCGCAGGAGACCATATGATCCAGACACATGTTGTAGCTGTTGACTCTCTCAGAGCCCACATTCGCCATCTGTCAAGGATCCCCGACCATCATTTAGCCTCCCTACCAGCCGAGAGACCTCAAGCGACCTCCTCACGAGTGATTAGCGCTCATCAAGAGTACATACCGGCATCTTTTACACCGGTGGCGAAGCCTTCCTCTCCCTTGTGGTGCCTGGGACAGCCTCAAGTGAATTTTGCTATTCCTGGAATTACGAAAAAGTCCAATCATTCATCGCCGGCTCTGAAGCAACTTACGCTCCTATTACTGCACCAGACGTGTCATGACCGTATACGTATATATATACCGATGGTTCGACCTCACCTACCAGCTCAACTGCCGCATTCGTCATTCCAGCCAAGAACGTTACAGTTAAATTCAAGTTGTCGCACACGACTACATCTACATCGGCAGAACTTGCAGCTCTCCATGCCGCTATGATGTACATCACCGAAGAGCCAACAGAGAAATGGGTCGTATTTTGTGACTCTAAGGCAGCCCTTCACAGCATCAAGTCTGCATTACGTCACAGAACTTACGAGCAGATGACATCTGACATGAGGGAACTGCACCACCATGCTCTGGAAAGAGGACACCACATTATATTTCAGTGGATTCCTGCTCACTGTGGCATCGCCGGCAATAACCTAGCTGACAAGGCTGCCCGGTGTGCCCACGAAGATACCAAGACGCGTCCAACACCTTTCGAGAGGTCTGACGCTGCCAGAGAACTTCGCCTCCTTGCGCGCAAGAAGTCACAAGATCTCTAGATTTCAAGTGCCTTCAATTGCAGATTACGTAAACTGGACCCCAGGCTACGGCTACAACTTCCATCTAGCCTTTCCCGCGTCGAAACAACTTTGTTGTGTCGCTTGTGGCTGGGAGGGGCGTTCACGAACGCATAGTCCTACCGTATGGGAATGGCCGAGAGCCCGATGTGCGACTCCTGTGGGTGCGAGGAGACCATCGAGCACCTATTGTGTACCTGCCCTCGCTACGATGTCCAACGCCTCTCTCTGCGGGAAACTTCACGCCGACTGGACTCGAGACCGTTCACCGAGTCACAGATACTCGGACCGTGCCCACACCCGTCACTGGCTCGAAAAGAGATTCGTGTACTAGTGCAGTACTTGAAGTGCACGGGCTTAAGCGACCGTTTATAGTGTCCTTGTGTACGGTGTCCCTCCCACACCGTACTCAGTGCTTACTCTCTCCCTTTCTTCCTCTTTCTATTCCCCTTTCCCCCACCCCCAGTGTAGGCTAGCAAACCGGATGCTGTTCTGGTTGACCTCCATGCCTTTCCTACCCTTGTTTTCTCTCTCTCTTGCGATGCAGCGCTCCAGCGAGGTGTGTGTATATATATATATATATATATATATATATATATATATATATATATATATATATATATATACCTAGCCCAATCTCCATCAGTAATTCTTTCTATAGCATGTTGTGCCAGCACGACCCCGTTATCTTTACCGGCACCGATGACCACGAAGTAGAAGATTGGTTGTCGTTATTTTTGGTCGAGATTCGCAGAAATGTCTGGCCACACGACTGCCCGCATACTTCGCGCTGAAAAGCGCTATCTGGGCGTTCGCAACAGCAACGTGAAAAATTTACTAGATTTACAGAAAATATAAGTGGCGCGTGTAAGCACGTTAACTTTTCATAGCCTCAACAAGAAAAGGTATGACACCTAATGAAAGCTACATAGTCGATTATGCTTTTCAAATGTTGCTGGCAACAGTCTTAGCTCGGTGGCCAACGACAGCAGACTAAAGACGTATATAATGAAAATCATTACATACGTTAGGCATACCAAATTTTACGTGCTAGCGCAAATATGACACGACGAGCATACGTTTCCAGTACCTAATAGTTCGTGGAACTACCGTATGATACCACTCAGAGACAAACTATTAAAAAAACACGTGAAGATTGAAAAAGTAACGGAAGTTAACGAGTACTTGCGCACACCATCTCTGCTACTGTTGCCGGCAGGATCTCACATAGTAGGACGTATTAGAAGCAAGCTTACAACGCTATCCTACTGGAACTGTCTTAAAACCCTGCCGTTTCGAGGTCAACGACTGAGACTGGTAACTTAAGTGCTATGGCCGCGGGCACGTGTGGCGCATGAGAGGGCAATTAAGAATAGCTATATACAGGTGTTTGTAGGACATCTTGAAATTTTTGCAGTGCGGGCACAAAGCACGGACACAGAAGATAGGGAGCGCTATGAGTTTCCGCGTGTATTTTCTGTATCCACAGCATTGGGCATGCGCGGTAGTAATTTGTAGGGAAACAGTTGAAAGAGCTCGCAAGCATGTGCGCACGACATCGTCGAGCTTTCTCGCACGGATGGCGTGCCTACACCAGTCCATGGGGAGGGTAAGGGAGGATGCTACCAAAAAGCCCTAGCGCGCCACCGGAGCCTTCTTTCGGCAACAACACCTTTATTTTCCCTAGCAACAGCGTGCAGTGAAGTTAATACCGCTTGGTCGGCAGTGTAGTGATACGGCGTCCAACTATACCCCACAAATCTTAGCTCGACAAGTTGAATTAAGACCTTTATCGTGAGGGAGAAAGCACGCGGTCTGTACAACCGTGATTTCATTGCGTATAGTAAATTCAATTTCCTTTTAGACATCCATTTCATGGTGCTAGGCACACAGACTAAAAGCCAAAATAACGTGGCTTGGTGAGGGTCTGCAAACCCTGGCACGGCATATACACTGACGTACAATATATAGTTGTAGAAAAATTTTTCATAGGGAACAAAATGTTTTCTTTATTCAAAAAGTAAATTGCTGACAGCAGAAATATCCTCTAAGTAAAGAAAAACCAGTCGTTACTGGCGCCAAAATTCTATTTCTTATTACCAACAATTGCGTTGCTGCACAAACTGTTGCCACATCCGCTCAGAGGAGACCGTGGGTTCTTATTCTTTTACGACATTTTATGGCCAATAAAATTATTTTAGCGTCGAGAACGAAACCCATTCCGCTTCCTCGTATTCAACATTATTGAATGCAACCCTTTCGGGAACAAAACAATCAACTGATTCGCAGCCAGTTACGCGCAACTGGTTTCTAACATAGAAACAGAAGAATGACGGCATAGAATGCGGCACACAGAGTGAACCATTATTGTTCCCTATATGATCGCTTCGTAAAAGACGTGGCACGCGAATGTTGCGAAAAGGCCTTCCGCACTGAAGACGAAGATGACGACAGCATTTGCACTGCTCGGGTCAAGGAGTGCATTGTTTCGGTGCAATGTCGGCCGTTTTTCTCAGTACAATCGCGCGCACAAAGCGCGCCAATAACAAAACGAACTAGAGTGATGACAGTGCTGCAAAGTGTCCGCATACATCCGGGCAATGCGGCAGTGGCGTAGTGTTTTTTTCCGTCATCAGCGCCGAGACACTGGACACGAATAGTGACGGAAGGTGATGGGTTTCTCAGTGTTCTAGGTGACAAAGCTTAAATACAGATGGAACGACGAGTAACGTCATTTTCGCCTTTTCATACACGGTTGTTGGGAAGGCATATCAACATGCTGTAATCGCGCAAGGGGGTAGAAAATATTCACTGTTCCGACTGTGACAAACAAAGGGAGCAATAAATTATGCTAGCTATCTTTGGGTCCCCATCAAGACTTCAATGTCGTTTTCAAAGTTTAAAAGATCACCACAAAGAATCCGCTTGACAGCAAACAGAACAGTCCATAAAGCTTTAAAAGACGCACGCACAAATAACCGTACACACCAGAGATACCAGGAACTATAGAAGGCATTAAAATAAAGGAAAGTTGGAGAGAGAAATCCGAAAGAAATTAATGCGTTAAGCACAAAAAGCCCGAGCTAGACAGGTAGATAAAGCAGAGTAAAATATAAAAGCTCTTTATTTGCACTTTATTCACAGACCACCTGAACGCGTGCGCACCGATGAAGCGGAGGCTTCGAACTCTTTTGACCTGAAGAAGTCATTCAGTTGGAGGCTGATTCTCCTCGTAAAAGCATTGAAATATTTGTAGCAATCTTAAGCTTCAGCTTTACGACTGGAATGCGATAGCATTCGAAGAACCCTGACTGATTCTCACGCTTCCCGGCAACTGCAGCTTATGTAACCGTAATCTTTACCGAGAAACGCTAGCAGCGAAGGCGATGCACGAAGGCGAGCTTTAGGGTTATTTCTTTTTTTTTTCCGCCTTCGTCTCCTCGCGCCGCTGCGGCGGATGAGTGGAGGCGAGCGCCATCTGGGTGGTGGTGTTGCAAGTAACTGAACGGGGCGCCCCGCTGTACGAATGGTACACTCTTGAGAAAATGTACACCCTTTGGGGTGCATATTTGCCGCACAACGATAATCGTCATCTGCCTTGCTTTGCGTTTCCTTCCTTGAAAACGCTGCGCTCGCTACTTTCCTGTCGAGAATGCTGTGTCATGCTGATAACGGGCATGCCGTTCGTGACTTGGAAGTACCGGGCTCGCCGCGTTAAAGAAAGGAAATGCGGACAAGACAGATGATGATTATTGTTGTGTGGCAAAAGGGTGTAATTTTGCTTAAGAGTGTACAAACGCTAGAAGCGGAGATTGTGTTTGAGTTACCGTATCGCAGAATTATGTTTTCTTCTAGATTAAGTTTCAGTTTCAGTTTATTATTCGTTCATAACAATTTGGTACAAAAAATGGTATACAGACAAGGGTCCCGAAGTCAGAGACTGCACCGGGACCCTTGGAGTAGAAGTTATATAAAAAGATAAAGCAGAATACACAGCAGAAAAACAAATTATGAAATAAGCAAAATGTAACCAAGAAACTGAGTGACAGTTACAATTACAATCCGGCGTTATCATGTCTTTAGGTCGTGTGCAAGTCTTACTTTACGATTTTTCTGACACATTGTTTTTTTTTTTTTTTTTTAGAAATTAACCTAGTTCAGTAACGCCTCTGCGCCACGTGGAGGGCTTGAGTGGCTCGGCATGCGTGATTCGGAAGGATTTTTCGCCGACGCCGGATTTTCTGCCACACGAAGCCCTTAAAGGGAAGCTGAAGAGTCTGTCGAATTCAATAAGACGCTCATATACGCATGCGGGAACCTTATAAACCATGTAGGTAAAATTTGGGTTTTTTTTTTTCAATTAGGAGCGACGTAATCGTCGGTTGAAATCGCGCTGTAGCTCCGCCCCCCGTCGAATGCCGCGCGCTGCTGCTGACGCTGACGATGCGAGCGGAGACCGGAAACCGCGGTGTTGTGACATCAGCTCTAGTGTTTCGTTCCTTCGCAGCGTCCGCGACCGTGCCTGACCGCGCTTGTTTCTCCGTGCGTGCCATCGTAATCTGCTTCGATCGACCCTGCATTCCTTTGTTGGTGCGTCTGCGTGTATGTAGAGTGGTAGTGAACGTGCGGGGTAGTCAACGTGAGTGGTAATCAACGTGAGTGGTAGTCAACGGGGTAGTCAACAGATGGTCACTACACGTACTGCATGAACCGGGAAGCTTTTCACGCGTTTAAACCGTCTTTGTAGATTGCCGACAGCTTTGGACAGCGCACAAATGCCGACGATCGCATCCCCGCTTACGTTCCACGGGGAGGCATGCAGGAACACAACACTGCAGTTGTTTGACCGGAAACGAGCTCACTAGATCGGCGAAAGATCGGCGAGATCACTAGATCGCTTTGCAAAAAACATACTCACCAAAGAGCATTTCCAACACGAGGAGATCCCAAGACTTTGCTTTCGTTCGCGTCGAAAGCACTGCTCGCACCAGCATCGTTTGCTTCTTCGAGAGGCCGGCTCTTCGCAATCGGCTCGCACATGTTGGGAGTAACGCCAAACTCCTCAGAAAAACGCAGTCTCTCTAAATTTTCCATTACCGTCTCAGAAAAACAGCACCAAACTACCTGGCACCGCGCTTCATGTGTAGCGGCAGCGGTCGGTTACTAGAGTTGACGTCACGAGGCGCCCGACCAATCACAGGCGGAAACGAGACGCGCGAGCTGGGCGTGTCCGCTGCTGCACTTTTCGTCGAAATAAAATATATTTGCGCTTTCTTTCGCGCAATTTCGATACGATATTCGAATTCGGAGGGTTGAAAACCATTATGTACAGATGTTCACTCATTTTTTCTGGAAATCCTTTCAGCTTCCCTTTAATGCTGTCGCGTGAAAACGCGAGCGCTGATCTTTTTTACTTCACGAATGTCTCGCATAAATATGAAAGTAATAAACAACGACCACAATGTATGCAGGTCGTCTGCCCCTCTTTGTACCACATGCCAAATGGCTATGGTAATGTGGATATTCGTTGTTTTCGCGCGCTAGTTTCATCAGTAAGATAGCCCTCTTCAGGCATGGTATTTCGGTTTAGCACAATAATAAATGTCGAGCAATCAAGATTCATAATTTTTTTTAGAACGCAGCACTGAAGAAGTGACAACCCTATGAGTTGACGTTCTGTTTCTTTCTTGTCGACGAGCTTCGAACTTGCATTCAATGAACATATCTAGCAATGCACAGGTGTAAAATCTGGCGATGCATGAAACCAAATCGGGCCTACTGAAGTTGATGCAGATATCTCGAATATGATGACGCGAGCTTCTGTTGTAGTCGAAGACAAGTTCACGAACCTGGCTATGCGATGTGAATAATAATAATTATAATAATAATAATAATAATAATAATAATAATAATAATAATAATAATAACCATTCCATTTGTCATTTTTTGCGTTGCGCGTCTGGCATCGTTGCTCGTTTGGAGGTGCCCGGGCTCGCGATATCGCTTTCGTTCAGCTTCGCGTGAACGTTCTTCCTCGGTGGTCGTTCCGCGCTGGCGCCTTGTGCATTCTCGTTGCTGTTCCCTCCACCGCTCTTCGTACGCATGTTATTCTTCGGGTGTACGAACTATGCGTGTCCGTCCCATCGATAGCGCAGCTGTTTTTCGCGCCGATACCTCTCCTGCCTATATACTGCCATAACCTTGACGTCACGCTATTTTTCACTGCGAGCGTTCTAATCTGTGGCGCATATTGACATCAGCGCCGCCGCACTGCACCCGTAAGGGTTTGTTAGAAATCGCGAAGTCCGTTTCTGTTGCCGGACGCCAAAGCAGAATACAGGGAAGTTAACCAGAATAACGTCCGGTTGGCTATCCTACACCGGGATACGGGAAAGGGGAAAACAAAGATGACAGAGAGAGAGAGGAGGGACGAAAAGAAGGAAATTGCGGTGAGGTCGCTGACGCGTGTGGTCTTTTAGAAATTGCATTAATAGTCACAGATAAAGCCAAGGAAGTAGCTTGCGTGAATTGGCCCACACGTCGCCAAACAAAAACAAAATGGCAACATGTGCAGCAATGAAAAGCTCGTAAAGCTTACCACAAAAACAAAATGAAACAAACTCAGCTCAAATCAGTGACAACAGAAATACAAGAAACGGAGAAACAGACAACAGTATTTATATTATACGCAGCTTATAGTGTCTTCAACAGTTCGTTAATAATAATAATAATAATAATAATATTAATAATAATAATAAGTCAAAGGTGTTTATTGAAGTGGCCAGGAACCTCGAGGTTTCTTGTGCTGGTGCACTCGCCAAAGCAATGCACAGGAAAAACAAACAGTGCATGCCCACACACACATACACACGCGCGCAGATATAAAAAAATAATTTCGCGAATACACACTTTAACAGAGTATGAAATCTGTACACGAAGAGAGAACAAAGCAAAAGTGGAGGACCTGAAAAGGATTACAGAATGACAGAACACACAACAGATATGAGAGTTTTTGTTCAGTTATTGAAATTCCTTTGCGACTTGAAGGAAGATATTAAAATAAGGTACGAAGATATCCAGGGACTCGGAATTGACATTATATGTCGCCTACACTCTAGATAGAGGGTCACGAAAGCTGAAAGGCGTACTGTTACCTTGTGCCTTTCTGCGGAATGTAAAAGCGCACATTAGAAAGCAAGAACGAGCAGCAGATTTTTTCATGTAATAATTTGTGGGGAAAAAGAACATCCAATTTGTTGCCTCTACAGGTGAGGGCAGGTAACGGCTAGGCTAGGCTAGCTCTATGGTTATGGAAGGCTTTTGGTGGAATCGATGTTTAAATATAAATGTGAACTTTTTTCGCACACTTTCGAGACGTTCATAATAATAATAATAATAATAATAATAATAATAATAATAATAATAATAATAATAATAATAATAATAATAATAAATAGGATTTGCGCCGATTCCTGAGTGGCAGAACCAGTAAGCAATTCTTGGTGTGAAAGAGACACCGGAGTACTAGAAACATATTCCGCAGTGGGGAACCTAACTCGAAACCAGTCGTGTTCCAGTCGTGTTCCTGACTCCAAATGTGCGCATTGCATATAAGCTGGAAGTCTGTGGAGGCCATTACTCACTGACACCAGCCTTTTTGAGTCATTGAACGCGGTGAACCTACGTGAAAATGTGCATACTACGTACTTTTCTGCTCACTTCAGCGCAACAAAAAGTGTTGTAGCCTGGAGCCTTTACATATCACAGACAGGACACGCTTATTAGTCTGGTTGAGCGTCTCCCAGAAACTTCCAATATACCAAACTGCAATATTAGAATTATCCAAAGGTCTTTAGAACGTCTAGTAAGGCTTGGCGAAAAAAGAAAAAAAAAACACTTCTAAAATGGGACCCACTTTTCTAATGTCCCAATTATGCTACAATAACGCTCTTGCGTTTAAACGTTGAAAAATACATTTTTTTTTTTTTTTTTATCGCTTGGAGTTAAGTCTGTGAAATCAACGTGTTTAAAGCTGAACGCGCAGCCATATAAACTGCCTCACCTTCAAGGTACACTTTTGCAAATCATCGTTTTTTAAATTTTTCTCTTCCATTTAACGAATACCCCTATTTGCTTGTTTGCATGCCTGGTGGACCTTGACTCGCCAAACTTACTTTTATACAAATTATACCATGACTGACCATGGCTATAACCTTGTATTCATTACGATTTCTGTCAGGAATTGAAGGCACTCTCACTCACACCGACCAATGAGAAAGCGGTTCTGCGCTTTAGTGGCTTTGAGTCTAGACTGGGAATAAAAAAATTTCTTTATTTATTATTATTATTATAAACACGGTTTCAACAGCGTGAGGTACTTCTCTTGTAGCGATAAGGTATTACCGCGAACAATATACTGCACTGCATGGTTCTCTGTTTTGTTGAGGTGCAATTTGCTTTTTTCAAACGTATATGACTAAACCCTTATAGCGTGCAAATCTACTTCCCGTTCCCTGTTAGGCCCAGCACATCTATTTCGTTACCAGTCTGGTTTTGACCAGAACATGAACGAAACAAAATCTCCCCGCCCATCCATTCGCGTCCTTTCCTTCCCTCTCACTCACCCTGTCACTAGATTGAATACTGCAAACAAAGCACTCTTCAGAAGTTCGCTTCACAGTGTAATTCTCCACCCAGAGGTTCTCCGTAGAGTTGGCTTTAATGATAGCCTTCCCACAACTCCTTTGTTCGCGCTTTCCGGCGTCAGATGCACATGTGTTCACTGGTTTGGTCATTTACGCCTGTCACGACAGTGCTAACACAATCTCACTCAAGCCTCATTCGTGTCCGATCTTATCACTCACTTGCTGGCTGTTAATTAAAGCTTTTCCCCGTGTCCCTCACTCACATGTAACGAAAATTTTTCACAGCCAAGTCTGAAGAGAGGGTCGAAATGCTTAGAGGGCTACAGAACGTAGAATAAGAGGCAGAAAACCAAAAGGTGCGTCAGCAGTACACTTGTGAGCTTTAACACGACACATAAAGGAATGGTGGTAATAATAGCAAATAATCGTGCCATATGCAATCTAACCGTGCGTTACAGACGTGCACAACACGTACTGCGTGGATGCCTCTGCACGTTGATTAATGGCGAGTTTTGTTTGTTGACGCTTTGTCTGTGCTATGATAATTGTCTGTGCTCTTGTCTCAACAGCCGCGTTGTCGATCGCATTTACTTCTTGCCATTTTTCAATACGCGGCGCACAACATCTAAACTACCGACTGTGCTCACGCGCCTACTCTTCTGCTCATTGAGCTTGAGCTTCAGCACTCGCGAACGGCTCTGGGGTGAGCGGGAGCTTGAAGGTACATAGGAGAGGCCAACAATTACTCATCCCAGTGCATAATCTCAGTGCAGATGAGTCTCGCATCCCGTGGGCATGGCGCTGCCGCTGTTCCCGTCGAGACCATATGCTGTCCTAACGCGCGAATGAAGCCGCTAAAAAAGGTGTTCAACTGAGCTAGTTGGTTCACTCTTCGAGAACTGCAGCAGCAGAAATTGTGGGACACAGACACGGAAAGGAAAGAACAGACGTCGACGTCCGTTCTTTGCTTTCCGTGTCTGTGTCCCACAAAATCTGCTGCTGCAATCGTCGAAGACGCCGCTTTGCTCGATAGGCCAACGGCTTAGGCCCCCAAAGTTACTTCCTCCTTATACAACATGCTGTGCAATTGATATTGTGTTGGTGTTCATCATCCACATACAAGAAAAAGAACTATGCAGGGGCAGCAACAAGCTGCAGGCTCCAAATCAGTATTCCGCGCTCAGTCTGCAGTCAACTACCCACGTTATTTTACTGCAGCGGTTTGAAAGAAGCAAGCACTACATCCCGAATTTTATCGCTAGTTTACATTTTTAGTGCATATTTTAAAGCGAAGCTTTCAATCTCTCGCCGATTCGTCCGTGAGCGCCGAAAACGCACTGCAGGAAAGTCAACTTACACATATGCGTAAAACACTACATTTACATCCGCAGTGCCACGCCGGCGTCGACTGGCAGGCCGGTCAGTGAATGATAACGGGTCGAAGCGACGAGATCAGCAGAGCAGCGCATGCGCACAAAGTTCACTGGAAGCGCAAGTTGCGTCTGCACCCCTGGCGCGATTAACTGAGCCCATCCATCTCGCCAATCTATATAAAGGCTATGCAACTTAATGAAAGGTGTCTTCATTCAACTTCAACATTTAAAAAAAATACAATCCTAAACAAGCAATCAAATCACACGCATGGTATCGGGTCGCTCAGCATTTCTTGGCTTCGTTGCGTGGTCGTTGGCTTTGGAATTTGACTTTTATTCAGTTTGCTAATTATGCTAATTAAAACTCGCATAATTATTTTATTGTGATTCTTTCTTGGGCCTTTTGCAATAGCGGATACGGTTATCTGTTTCTGCTAATTTTCTAGTAACATTCTGGCATCATAATGACCGGGAGTTCGAACACTTGAGAGATCTCGCAGTAGCGGGAAAGCGCATATCTGAGCGGTACGAGCAGTAATCTGTGGAAGAGCACCAAACATCTAAGAAAATGCAAGTGCCACAAACTATTTAGCTAAAGCTCGCGAAATCGCGCGGATACTAGAATATTTTTCTTCATACGAAAAGCTAAATAATGCGGAACGTCCACAAGTAAGCAGTAAAGAACACGCAATTTTTTATTCTTGCATATACAGCGTGATCAGTTTGAAGTTTTAAGGAAATATTAAATATAGACGTTGCAGATAACGCAGTTCTAGACCTTCAGCTGGATTTTTCAAAGAGGCGGACATTACTTGCACGTGAAACCGAAATAAATATTCAACTAACTAACAAAAATCCACTAATAATCTCGAATAAACTAAATTAAATTGTGAGGTGTATTCACTTGGAATGAATTTCCAGAATGATGCCAGTTAGGAGATGAGCGACATCAAAGTTGCCATAAACGTGCACTGTTCAAACACTCACAGTTTTAACAAAACGCTCTTTTATGCATTGAAGCACAAAAGTAACTCGAACACCCATGTATTTCGTTCCACACTTTGGGAAATAACATCCTGAAACTGGTGTCATCCAGAAAATTCATATCAAGTCGATACGTCTTGTAATCTCCCCGGCTACAATTCGTAAGCTTTAACATGTGCCGTAAAATAATTTATTAGAGAGTTCATTAGTCATTTTTTAATTTGTTGGATACGTTTTTCGATTTCTCGTTCTATTTATGTACACCTCTTGGCATAAATCTGCTCGAGTACGAGAATTACGTTATCTGCCAGAGCCGATTTTTAATAATTACATAAAACTCAAAAATCGGCACCCTGTATACAACAAATTTACGAAGCATTCCCTGTTGACATTGCGTAAGACGTGTGCTTTCGTAGTGGTCGATAAGGCCACATGAACGCACATGACCTTATCATGAGGCCACATAATAAGGTCATACATGAACTTATAGTGTGCTTTTTTTCTTGTTCTTGCGTGTTTGCCTCAACGCTGACCATTCCGATCTGCCGGCTTCATTGAAGCACCGAGCATCAGCATCATTGGCTCTGCGAATGTCCTGCTGGCATAAGGGATAAACTAAGCGAAAGCCAACTCATTTGAATGCACTAGAGTGGGCGTTTACCGCGTTTCGGAAACAGCTCCTTTTCTATCGCTGCGATAGCCGCATATAGATATAGGTCGCAAGGCCCGCAAACGCAGATTACGTGTTTCTGACTTTCAATGGGATCCATTGGCGAAGGTGTCGGCTCAAGATAAAGTGTAGCTACGTTACTCGCACGAAAAGAGTAAATATAAATGAAGTCTTTCCTTTTAGATCCGTTATGCGTTACGTCATGCTTCTCACCATTCATTCTCCCTTGCTATTGAAGAGCGTAGACCACTTTATATTCGCTGTGTCGGGGCTGTTCAAATTCCATGGAGGACGATTTACCTTTTTGTTTGGTTTGCTATCTTCTCTGCAAATCTGGCTGCCAAGTTTGGCGTCCTTTGAGAAGGAGGCGAAATGAAACAAAAAAGACGGACGCTTAGCTGGCAGAAATGAGAAGCGTGCTTTCGACAGCTCACACTGGTGTGTGATGTATTCGTTTTTTGTCTTTTTTATCGCGTCGCTGCATTCGGCCTAGGTTATATGGTTATTAACGCCGGCAGGCAACCCTCCAGCAATATCTCAGACGAACGTCATTATTAAACCAGCAAGGTCCAAATTCGATATCGATAATCAAACGCAGAGATGTCTAACATTTTCTTTCTGGGTTTTGAAAACCTATAGTGCAGAAGCAGGAAACGTGGGTACGGGGAGATTTTAACGAATATGAAGTGGTACCCCTTGAGTGAGAAGAGCAGAATCTCTTCCTTTCATTCAGTGACTTCCTTTGATATCTAGGACATTTCCCAACAATCCACCTTGGCACCTATCTCAAAGAAAAAGCGCAGCTAAGGCGTGGATAAAAGTTGCGTAAATGGCGGAGATGGAGTGTCAGCTCTTCTAGAATATTTTTTTTTTTCCTGATAACTTTCCTGATTCCATCTGTTTTTCTTGCACTTTTGATATGTGAAGAAGTCACTGTCGCCTTTAAAAAAAACACCTGCCCTTTAAGAGTGAGTGAATTAACCAATACGTTGTCGCTGACGCTTTAATAATTGGAGCTGGTGCTTTGGAAAATGTGAACGGGACAAAGATATTCAACTTTTAAGTTGGGACAGGGTATCGTGAGGCGGGATTTTTCACAGTTTCACACTAGAACCACTGATAATGACGCGTCAGGTAATGGGTATTATCAAAATACGAGAGGTTTGAGAATAGAGAGTGTTTTTTTTTCTTTTTTTGCACATGTACTCGGTTCTAGGTAGGATATTATTTGCATTGTAACGAAGAAGATCTGATCAGCGCCGTCGCGGTCATGAAACCGTTCATGTAGATCGGCTCAAGCCCTTCTACGATCCCTCTATGCTACTTTATGCTTAGATCGCCAGCATGGCGCCTATTTTTCCGGGGAACAAATGTAACACAGATGAAGCGCCGATAAGCCCGGCGCATCACCAGCGTATGAAATGTAAAGAAGTGCCGGTCAGTCAGGTGCATCACCAGCGCTTTACGCATGGGGCCGGTCCTGAGTGCTCGCACGGTTTGCCACCGCACCGAGTTCGACCTCTCCCTCTTTACGTACCCTGTCAATAAACACCTTGACAGCATAATGGATACATGCCTAAACAAGTCGTACGAAAGCAATTGAGTAGTTTTTTTGTTGTATATGTAGGTCGACTCCGTCTAAGCGGAATTTCATAAAAACGAAAAAAAATTCTTATCGGACCCAAATGTAATGCTACAAAAGAATTATATGTTTTACATGTCAGCTAGAGCACCTTTGCAACAACAAGTAATGGAAAATTATGCAGCACATTTAACCGATATTAGGATGTAAAGTTGGGATCTCACTCTTATTGATTTGCGACATTTGATTTGATGCAGTTTTGGTCAGAAAACATTGATTAAAGTTACTTTAAAATGATGTGATGTTATCTTAGCAGAAAAGCTATTAGAACATTGGCAATTAGGAGCATTGATATGCTTTATGAACACTGGGAATAAATGAAGAGGGGAAATTTGTCTGTTTGAATGCATAAGGAGCCTCATTTGTAATGTCTCACAGGGCCTTTTTCTTGAGCAGCATTGAAGGCAGTAACAAAATCCGCCACACAACTTGCAAAGAGACTGCCATAGTGCCTCGATTACACTTTGTAGTGTGCGCTCTACCATAGGGTAAGTAGATTTGATTCGTTTTGATCCGTAAATCAAGGATCTCACTCATTTTTGATCAAAGATATGATCTTCGCACTTGGTTCGTTTGCCTTATTTGACTTATTTCATCGTGATACTTTTTCTAGAGGACAGTTGCTTAGCTTTTCTTGTCATTACAGCTCTGCCTCACATGGTTTCTGTTTGTGTATTTGGCTCATTTCGGAAGAAGCTCGTCAAGTCTTATTCTGGATATTTTTCTGTGTTCAGAGCGCAAAGGAAGTTCGGGGATATGGTTAGGCTTCGTGGCGATGTTTTAATAGCATGCAAGTCGAAACTGCATCTGTGTTGACCGAAAGATCATGTACGAAGAATGCGTGTGGATGTAACTGCAAAGATTTTATGAGGCAAACTACCTGCTTTGCTGGTACTACATTCTACTGAAATCTGATGCCCATGCCTTTACAAATCGAATTAGAACGCCAGGAAAGCAAACTGACTTTTCGAAATGCAGGGCACATAATTAAGGAGATTTTATCCTGCTAAACTTAAAGTGGTGTAGATGTTCATTTGGAAGTTATTGTGCTACAGGTTATGGGAAAGCGGGCTTTCTTTATGAATTGGTGATTTTTGTGGCTCCCGATCGTTGTGATGCGAAAAATATTCTGCCTGTTTTTATTCTTCGAGGATTTTCAAAGGCTTTTGAAATGGTAATACATGAGCGATTGCATGAATATTTTAAACGCAAAATGTATTCGCTTCAACACGATTTATGGAAGGTATATCCACAGAAAGCAACATCCACGCTTTTTTCGGTAAAAGTGCACTGATGTGTTTGACTGCATTCAAGTGTACACAGCCTATTTTGATTTGGCGAAAGCTTTTGAAAAAGTGTGTCATCGTTTACTCCTGCTTCAACTATGGGAAAATGGTTTGTGCAAAAGTGTAGAAAGTTGTACTTCTTGGCTATTCATGACTGTGGGTACAACGAGAAGTAGATAGACACAGGCCTGGCTAGAATAGCCATTATGTAGACAGCGCTGTGTGTGTCTGCTTCTGCCTGTGCTGTCTACTGCGTGTTGTATCCACAATGTTGGTTTGTGCAATTTGTACTGCAATTGTTTAGAAAGCTATCTTTATAATTAAGTAAACTTGCACAAGCTTTTTGACCAACTTTTCAAATCATTTGCATCTTTGCTCAGAGTACCTGAAGGTTTCAGTTTAGGACCCGTTTTGTCTGTGGTATTCGTTAATAATTTGCTCGTTTCCCAAATTACAGAGACTGGTGTTTACTGATTGTTCAAAGATTTTCGAAGAATGGAGTGCATAAGTTACTGCTATAAATGGCAGAAATACATTTGTTTTATCTATCATTTGTGTGCTGCCAACACACACCAATTTACCATGAAAAAAAAAAGAGTGTGGTGTCCTTTACCACAGAGCATGTGAAGACGTATTTTAGTTATACTTTGTCTGCTCAGAGTATGCATCGTGTCCTTGGTGTTCGTGACCTTGTGGTTTGCGTAGATTCAAAGTTGGATTGATTGTGTCCTGTATCGTAAGCATGCCACGAGGCATTTCGGCTTAGTATCATGACTTACTAAAGAGTTTCGCCACCATGAATATTTAATAACACTGATTTGAGAACGGTTATACCACGACTAAAATTGGCGCCTACTGTCTAGATGTCTATTAGTACGCGCCAAAGCAACCCACTAGAAGTGGTTCAGTGTCTGTTCATTCGCATATAGTATGCGACAGATATATATAAGATGACTTGGATATTATGTCTAGCCAAGCCTTTCAGTATGACTTCTTTGAGTGACATGTAGGAGACTCGCTAGTGACTTACAAGTTCTCACTTCAAGTCGCACGCGGGCTGATTGCTTGTTTTGAGTTAATAGCATCGTTACAGTTTCAGGTTCCATCGCTGAAAACCAGTAGATGCTCTGACGTGTTTTGTCCGAATCTCTCGCCATCTTGCCTCATTACACAGCTGCGGCAAAAATAAAATGCCAGTTTATCTCACATCAATATATTCTACTGGGTGTCTGTAGAGCTGGCGCACACAATGCTTGACGGAAATGCTTCTAGCAGTTACTTCAATTTGTTCATTTCCTTACTAAAATTATGTTCTCTATCATTACATTAGCATGCTTATACTCTTTGTGTGCCCTGTTGCTCAGCCGACACAGCCCTTCAACTGTTAATAGGCATTGGAGTAACTAATAAACAAGACTGTCTTCAGATTGAACTCACGTATTAAGCAATCACTCATAATTAAGGTTGTCTTGACGACAACATGCGCCTTAGTGCTGCAGAATTTTTACAGCAGCCTGAAACGATGTAGTGGACATTGCTATTTGTAAATAAGTGTTAGCAGATCGCAACAAATATGGGCGCAGCGAATGCGAATAAAAACCTGCTTTTTGACATACGGTGTTACAATCAGTACGACGCCAATACCGAGCAGCCTAAATCAGCTACCAAAACTCGTAACGCGTTCTTGACGCACCTGACACGTGTACTTATATTTATCGGGCGACCACGTTTTGCCGCCTAACAAATCTTATCGCACAGCGCAGGACGCGCTTGCATGTATCCGAAGTTTCTGGAAAGTTATCGATGCTTCTATCCACAGTCTGTTGTCGACGAACCTTCTGTTATCTGATTTATTCGCCTGACTCGAATGGTGTAGAACTTTGTGGAAGGCACGCGGGTCCCAACGATTAGTCTGGAACATTCGACGATCCTGTATAAAAGCCGACGCGCTTGACCCGCTGATCAGATTTCCGACGATCGCCGACTGTGTTCGCCGCTATCGTTGTGCTCTAAGTGTAGCCTCTTTTGTGGGCACAAGTTCGCCCAATAAAAGTTAGTTTTCTCGTTCACAGTATTGCTACTGTGTTGTTCAGCGTCACCACCACGTGACATCTGGTGGAGGTGCTTTGCGTTCATGTACCGGACGCCCCCACAAAGCCGTGACCCAAGCCCTCACTCGGAAGACACCAACGTCGCCAAGAACCAGCGAGGTAGCCGCAGGCTGCAAGGACTGCCCCCGGAGCACGGACTTTTGCCTGAGACGACTAGGAAGATGGCCACCACGTCAACCCCAATGGCAGCCCCAGCGTCACCCGTCGTGCTGCAGCAGCCCAGGGAGCCTCCGACGTTCCGCGGTTCAACTTTCGAGGACCCGGAAAGCTGGCTCGAGACGTACGAGAGAGTCGCTACCTTTAACAACTGGAACAGCGACGACAAACTGCGATATGTCTTCTTCGCTTTGGAAGACGCGGCCAGGACGTGGTTCGAGAACCGAGAAGCCACCTTAACGACCTGGGAACTTTTCCGAAGCGGCTTCCTGCAGACGTTCGCAAGCGTCGTACGCCGAGAACGAGCCCAAGCGCTATTAGAAACCCGGGTGCAGCTACCTAATGAGACGACCGCGATCTACACGGAAGAAATGAGCCGTCTCTTCCGCCACGCCGACCCTGAAATGCCCGAGGAGAAGAAAGTCCGCCTGCTGATGCGTGGTGTGAAGGAGGAACTTTTTGCCGGAATGGTACGAAGCCCACCGAAGACCGTGGACGAGTTTCTTCGCGAGGCCACCAGCATCGAGAAGACACTCGAGATCCGAAACCGGCAATTCGACCGCCGCACAAACTCGACGAACTACGCCGGAGTTCAATCACTGGCCACCGACGACCTGCGCGAGGCTATCCGAGCGGTCGTGCGGGAGGAGCTACAAAAGCTGTTCCCACCATCACAGCCTCAAGTGGCTTCGATTGCCGACGCCGTGCGTGAAGAGCTCCAACAACAACTTGGAGTAGCCCCTGTATCGCCCCAGCCTGAGCCGCAAGCGATGACCTACGCCGCCGTCGCACGCCGTCAAGGTCCCCCTCCGCGACCGCGCCAGGGCCCTGTCACGCCGCAGTTCCGTCGTCCGCCGCCGCCAGCGCCAGCACGACCACCCGTCGCCCAGCGGACCTACGCGAGGAAGACGGACATTTGGCGCGCTCCTGACCACCGCCCGCTCTGCTACCACTGCGGAGAAGCGGGGCACATCTACCGCCGATGCCCATACCGGGAGATGGGACTGCGAGGTTTCGCCGTTAACGCGCCGCGGCCACAGATTGGCGAACGACCTCGCGATATCGCCGACTACCTCGCCGCCACTCAGTGGAGCCCTCGACGAGCTTCCCGTTCGCCGTCACCAGGCCGCTACTTGTCGCCGCAGCGCCGACCATACACTGGCCCAGCCCGGGGCCGGTCCGTCAGCCCATATCCGGAAAACTAAAAGCAGCAACCGATGGAGGTGCGGTTGCTGTTCGTCGAACTGACGAAGATCCTCCGCCGCCGACGAAGACGACGAAGAAACCATCTCGACGACTTCATGACGACACGCCGCCGTCCCGAAGAAGTCGGGAAGCCAAGACTACACCGACGAAAGACGACTTGACGACGCGACGTTCCAGCTTCAGATCAACACGACGCAGCCGTGATCCGACGCCAAGACCCAACTGCAACGCCAGACAAAGAACCACCGACCTCGACGTGCTTCTCGACGGCCACGCAGTCACTGCCTTAGTCGACACAGGGGCCGATTACTCCGTAATGAGTGGACACATCGCCGTCCAGTTGAAGAAGGTTAAGACTGCATGGGAAGGCCCTCAAATTCGGACCGCTGGAGGACACCTGATTACGCCGACAGGAATGTGCACGGCAAGAATTACCATTCACGACCGCACTTACCCTGTCACCTTCGTTATCCTCCAACAGTGTTCACGAGACGTCATTCTCGGCATGGACTTCCTCAACCAACACGGCGCAGTCATCGACCTGAAGTCGAAGTCAATAACGCTGTCGGAAGATCATGCAATACCGCCGGAGAGCCCTCGTAGTCACCACGCCTTGAGTGTGCTTGAAGATCAAGTGAGCATCCCGCCTCGCTCCAGCATTGTTATTTTGGTCGGCACCGAAACACCCGCTGACGTAGAAGGCGTCATCGAAGGCGACCAACGTCTACTGCTCGACCGTGAAATTTGCGTCGCAAGAGGGATCGCTCGACTGCACGGAGGAAACACGAAAGTGTTGCTGACAAACTTCAGCAAGGAGTTTAAGCACATCAACAAGGGCACGACGATCGCATACATCGAGGAAATTGTGGAAACCAGCGATGCCTTTGTCCTCTCGGATTTTATCGCATCTACCCCGACAACCGTAGTTCCCGAGCCAGACTTCGACATAAGTCCAAGTCTCCCCGTGATTAAGCAGCAACAGCTCAGAAGTCTGCTTCGACGATACAAAGGCTGCTTTTCGACGTCATCGAGGATTCGACAAACACCAGTCGCAAAGCATCGCATAATAACCGAAGAATGCGCTCGACCACTACGCCAGAGCCCTTACCGAGTTTCGACGCGGGAACGTGAAGCTATAAGAGAACAAGTCGACGAAATGCTGCGCGACGACATCATCCAGCCGTCGAAAAGCCCGTGGGCATCCCCTGTTGTCCTGGTAAAGAAAAAGGACGGAACCCTACGTTTCTGTGTCGATTATCGTCGACTGAACAAGATCACGAAGAAGGATGTATACCCCCTCCCACGGATAGACGACGCATTAGATCGGCTCTGCAACGCTAAATACTTCTCGTCGATGGACCTCAAGTCTGGCTATTGGCAAATTGAAGTCGACGAAAGAGATCGCGAAAAGACCGCCTTCATCACCCCAGACGGCCTCTACGAGTTCAAGGTTATGCCATTTGGACTGTGCTCGGCGCCTGCAACGTTCCAGCGCGTGATGGACACGGTTTTAGCAGGATTGAAGTGGCAGACCTGTCTCGTTTACTTGGATGACGTCGTTGTCTTCGCCGAAAATTTCGACGAACACCTTAGGCGGCTCGCAACAGTACTCGAGGCCATCAAGTCATCAGGGCTCACTCTGAAGCCAGAAAAGTGCCGCTTCGCCTACGATGAGCTTCTGTTCCTAGGCCACGTCATCAGCAAGTCTGGAGTCCGCCCCGACCCGCAGAAGACAGCTGCCATCGCAAAGTTCCCGCAGCCCACCGACAAGAAGGCAGTGCGTAGATTTCTTGGCATGTGTGCCTACTACAGGCGATTTGTCAAGGACTTTTCACGCATCGCTGAGCCGCTGACACAGCTAACTAAATGTGACATCGAGTTCAAGTGGGAAACGCCGCAGGCCGACGCATTTGAAGAACTCAAACGACGCATGCAGTCGCCGCCCGTACTTGCGCACTTCGACGAGCTCGCCGATACCGAAATCCACACTGACGCCAGTAGCCTAGGCCTCGGTGCCGTCCTAGTCCAGAGAAAAGATGGACATGAACACGTGATAGCTTACGCTAGCCGGTCGTTGTCAAAAGCGGAACGCTATTATTCCACAACGGAAAAGGAATGCCTCGCCATCGTTTGGGCTACAGCGAAATTTCGCCCCTACCTATATGGCAGGCCATTCAGAGTGGTCAGCGACCATCACGCGTTGTGTTGGCTAGCTAACTTAAAGGACCCTTCAGGACGGCTGGCACGGTGGAGCCTCAGACTACAAGAATACGACATCACTGTAACATACAAGTCCGGTCGAAAACACTCAGATGCCGATTGCCTATCACGCGCCCCCATTGACCCGCCGCCGCAAGATAACGAGGACGACGACGCCTTCCTTGGAATAATAAGCGCGGAAGACTTCGCTGATCAACAACGAGGGGACCCGGAGCTAAAAGCCCTTGTCGAGTATTTGGAAGGGCACACCGACGTTGTCCCTAGGGCATTTAAGCGTGGATTATCTTCGTTCACGCTTCAAAACAACCTACTCGTGAAGAAAAACTTTTCACCAGTCCGTGCCAACTACCTTCTTGTTGTTCCGTCGGCGCTGCGTCCAGAAGTACTGCACGCCTTACACGACGATCCCACTGCTGGGCACCTCGGATTCTCCCGGACGCTGTCGAGGATACATGAAAGATATTACTGGCCGCGTCTTACCGCCGACGTCGCCCGTTACGTCAAGACATGCCGAGACTGTCAACGACGCAAGACACCACCGACAAGGCCAGCAGGGTTACTACAGCCGATTGAACCTCCTCGTCGACCATTCGAGCAGATTGGGATGGATTTGTTGGGGCCGTTTCCGACGTCAACATCCGGGAATAAGTGGATCGTCGTGGCGACGGACTATCTCACCCGATTCGCTGAAACAAAAGCTCTACCGAAAGGCAGCGCAGCTGAGGTGGCGAAATTTTTCGTCGAGAACATCCTGCTGCGACATGGCGCCCCAGAAGTCCTCATCACCGACAGAGGAACGGCTTTTACAGCAGAGCTCACCCAAGCCATTCTGCAATATAGCCAGACAAGCCACAGGAGGACAACTGCCTACCATCCGCAAACTAATGGTCTCACGGAGCGCCTGAATAAGACCCTCGCCGACATGCTAGCGATGTACGTCGACGTTGAGCACAAGACGTGGGACGCGGTCCTGCCGTATGTAACCTTCGCTTACAACACGGCGGTGCAAGAAACAACACAGATCACGCCGTTTAAGCTGGTTTACGGCAGGAACCCGACGACGACGCTCGACGCCATGCTGCCCCACGTCATTGACGAAGAGAATGTTGACGTCGCTAGCTATCTCCAGCGCGCCGAAGAAGCCCGACAGCTCGCCCGCCTCCGGATCAAGAGCCAGCAGAGGACCGACAGCCGACGCTACAACCTCCGACGACGCTTTATCGAGTACCAGCCCGGTGACTGTGTTTGGGTTTGGACCCCTATACGCCGACGAGGACTGAGCGAGAAGCTCTTGCGTCGATATTTCGGACCGTACAAGATCATCCGACGTATTGGCGTACTGGACTATGAGGTCGTGCCAGACGGCATTTCGCTGTCACAGCGGCGTCGCTCACGACCTGAAATTGTCCACGTTGTGCGACTCAAGCCGTACCACCAGCGTTGACGAACTTTGGGACTTCGCGTAACTGACTTTTAGACTTGATTTCTTTTCGTTGTTTTGTTACTTATGTTTAATAAGTGTCCTTTTGTGTGTCGCTCTCTTATATTTGTAGCATCGGGACGATGCTTTTTAAGAGGGGGGTATTGACACGTGTACTTATATTTATCGGGCGACCACGTTTTGCCGCCTAACAAATCTTATCGCACAGCGCAGGACGCGCTTGCATGTATCCGAAGTTTCTGGAAAGTTATCGATGCTTCTATCCACAGTCTGTTGTCGACGAACCTTCTGTTATCTGATTTATTCGCCTGACTCGAATGGTGTAGAACTTTGTGGAAGGCACGCGGGTCCCAACGATTAGTCTGGAACATTCGACGATCCTGTATAAAAGCCGACGCGCTTGACCCGCTGATCAGATTTCCGACGATCGCCGACTGTGTTCGCCGCTATCGTTGTGCTCTAAGTGTAGCCTCTTTTGTGGGCACAAGTTCGCCCAATAAAAGTTAGTTTTCTCGTTCACAGTATTGCTACTGTGTTGTTCAGCGTCACCACCACGTGACATCTGAATGACATCACCACCACGTGACATCTGAATTTTAATGAATCCTTCTCGAAATTTTGCTGCATCCTTGCATTAATAACCTACATCTTAACCGGCTAAGCGGCAAAAAACCAGGTTTTAACATTACTTTGTGAGTCTCACTGACACACAGTAACATGTTTACGTATTGTCTTTTTTGACACAGCATGTTTCCAAAGCAGCTTAATGAATGAGGAAGCAATAAGGGTCGCATGCATACATTTGCTGAAATCTCGACGTTCTGTTTTTGAATGCAATGGGCTTTCGACTGTTTATATGTCAAGAGATGTCGCGTCTTTCAAGTACGTAAGAACAACAGCTCTGTGAGAACGCAAAAGCCGCCTAGCATTTCTCATGACCTTTAGAAAGCATAAATACTTTACTGAAAGCAGCCATTGATCACTCCATTTTTTTTCAATGTCTTTATTCCGCCCTGAAATAAGGAAGGAGGAACGGCAGGGTGAGGCGACGGCTCTGAAGCGGCAATTTTTTTTTTTATTGACGGACGCAGAGCAAGCTGGTTTAGAGCTCCGAACTGATTTCACCGTATAATTCGACCTGGTTCGGAGATCGAGCGCTCAAACACCTCCTTGTACATTAAAATGTTTCTTCACCCTCCCGTGTATTGCTGTAAGTTAAGCGCTCCTGATGTGTAGAAACGTTCAATGTTCTGACGAAATTCTGGCAGGAAAACATTGTGTTGCACCAGCAGTGTTTCGAGTGGAACGAATTGTTTACAAAGAAATGTGCTAGGGTATGGGTAAAAGATGAAGTTCCACACCGAATGAAGGTGGTCCTTGTAAAGCATACTTAAAAGTCATAGAGGAAACAGGGATGCAGCGAATCAGCCTAGAAAACTATGTGAATTTTCCCTCGAACTGCAGCCTCTTGTTAAGAAGCAATGTCTGTAAATTTAATCAAGATCGTTCGAATCTCTTGATCTCGTTTTTGCTTCCACCCTGTCGACTTTATCTTTTTATTCTGCATTTTATTTAGCGATGTTGTGCCTCTCGCCACCGGCTTCTCCTTTTCCCTTGTTGAATGTTTTCCTTCCTTATCGCAAGCAAACTGCAGAGCTCCGCATTCTGCCCTCTAACAGCTTAAATAAATACTATTAAAGGCAAACAGTTTCTAAAAGGACCCCTCCTGGATTTATTATCTGTCAAGTTGCTCCTGTTTGCACAACGTGCGGCGTCCCGGCTTGTTTCACCTAGCTTTTGCTTTCTCGAGTTCTTCAGCTCCGCAAAAACATTGCGCTAATGGTTGTGCTTTTCTTTGTGGAAGTTTGTGTGATTACGTTTGGCAATGACTGCGCTCTCGAGCGTTTCTCGTCCAGGCTCGTATTTACGTCGTACAACAAAATAATTCGAGCGTCGTTGGGACCCTCTCCTACTGTTTTTGCAGGAACTTTCTTTTTGCTGCTGTTTGGAGACAGGATATGGCAACAAAGAGAGGAAAGCTTTGACGAATCTCCACAGTGCGCTTAAAGCGAGAGCTCGCGTCACTTTTCTGCACTCAATCTCGAGTGCAGTAAAAATGCTTGTACATTCGCAGCGTTTCTTGTAATGTGTTTATTTACCGTGCCCTCTAGTTCTCCGTGAGGGTGCGACGAAGATGGATACGTGTGCTTCCCTGACTGTACTTCCAGCCTGAAGGCGAATGAAGACCAAGTCAAGGAAAACGTGCTCGATGTTTAGGTGGAGAGAGGAAGGCCGACGCCGACCGATTGCGCCAACTCGCAAGCAAAGTTATTATACATTCAACCTTGCGTTCTATACGCTGCTCGTAGCTGAAAGCTTGATGCCGTCATGTGGGCCATGGTTATCTGCTTTATGTACAACTGCACATACAGCCTCGACCCATCACTAAACTTAACTTACCAGGAAAGCTTTCACGACGTGACGCAACACGGCTGTGTCGGCTGTGGGTAGGAGCAGCATTCACCAACTCCTACAGCTATCGTATTGGAATGACGGTCTCACCAATGTGCGCCAAGTGCAAGTGTGAAGAGACCATCAGTCATCTTCTGTGCCACTGTTCTCGCTTTGATAACCGACGTCAGACTCTAAAGTGTGCCTTGAATAGACTGGATGACAGACCATTTACAGAAGCAAAGATCTTGGGAGCCTGACCTCACAATTCATTAGCCCAAAAAGTAGTTCGAGCGCTCCTTCACTACCTGAAGGCAACAGACTTGAGTGCCAGACTATAGACATCCTACACCTAGCTTTGTGCATGTGAAAGTTGGGTATAGACTCTTGTTCTCTCTCTCACCCTCTCTGCACATGTTTCTTATATGCAACGATAGACTAAGAATATATATATATATATATATATATATATATATATGGCACTGGTTTAGCTGGTTTAGCACCGATCAGGCGGCGATGGCCAACGCTGGTGTGAAGGTGAACAGGTGGGAGAAAGGAAACGGTCGGGCACTCTTTCGGCGTTCTCCAGATGAGGCTTCGGCTTGATTCGGGAGACACCTCGGTCGGACGCCCTTGCGACGTTCGCCAACCGCAGGCTACAGGGACAAGTTGGATGTGGTGTCGTGCCCAGGTGGGAGCCTGAAGCAGCCTTGCGCCAAAAAGTGTGGCAGGCTGCTACTCCCGCACCCTGGACACCATCTTATCCGTCTCCCGCCATATCTGCTACGCTGGCTATTTCCCCTGAAACTCTCTCTATAGCATGCGACCCGTCCATGCTGCCCCGCCGAATAGCATGAGCTTCAGACGCCATCCCTGTGAAGTTGCGCATGCTGCTTGTTCGCCTTGGTTCTTTTCGTCTTCAATTTACTCACAGACAGCAATGCCAGACAGCGTATATCACCGACAGCATATCCCCGCACATGGGACCTATAGCGAGACTTGACACGTCAGCTTCTTCAGCTGCTTTTTTAGGGTGTCGCGCGTTCCCTCGCTAAATAGATGCGGTACAATAGTTTCTTTGTTTCGAGGGCATTAAATACAGTTTCCCGGTGTTCTCTAGCGTAAATAGTTTTCGTTGCAGACTGCTTAATTTGGCGCTGTTTCTGTCATTGTTAGGAAGCGACCGATGAAATCTCGTTGGTGCTTTCAAAATACCGACCATATAATTGAATTTCATTAAGGCGCAACACCGATCCAATCGAATCCAGTCGCAGCCGTCGCGCGACGGGAGGCTGCATGCCTACCCGGCGTGTCTGTCCTGTTGCAGATTCCGTGCACTGTCACTGAAGCTCAGGTCTCATGCCGTTCAATTTAAAGACAAAGCATTACTTAAACGAGCTTCATTACTTTGTCCAGTAGGTATGTCACTTTATCACTATTCCGTGTTTTTCACTGTGTAAAGAAACTATTACAGTCAGCTTAGTCGGGTTAGGTTAATTCAACAAATTATAGGAATGGCAAATCTTCATGTGTCCAGGGTGTTCTACACTGAGCACAGGAAGAAGCCTTACGGCAGTTGTAAAGGGTCTGTAGTACTGCGTGTAACTACTTACTTGAGCAGGATTGTCGTGCAAACAGAAGGGCCCCCCTCGTCTTCTTTCATTTCCAAAAGGGACGTGGTTGAAGATTTTTGGGTCTACGTTCAGCACTTTCTCTGGTCGGCACTCGGTGGGCGCTACAGCAAACAAAAAAAGGCCTCTGGGCCTTCGATTTTAATTACATTTCAACTGCCCTTTCACCGACACAAGCCAAAAGCGGCAGGAAGTATATTGGATCCAAGTTTCGCTTGAAGACTTCATTTCGCAACGGCGTTGGAAGCAGGCGCAAGAGCAATTGAAGTGTGTAAATTATCGTGTGCGCCTAGAGGTTGATGGACATAAAGATTAATACCACACAGGGAGAAAACTTATTCTCTGAGCATTGAAGGATGAAATTATATCCAAGTTACCGTAGACGGTTCCATTTCTTAGTGGCTTACATTGTTGCTTTCCCCTATCATTTTGAGTGGTCCATAACTCCCCTTCTTTAGATTAGGAAAAAGATTGAGATGCTGGTTCACACAGGGTGGGAAATTTTGAAGTTTTCATAACTAAAGCAAGAACATACAACGGCAAAGTGCAAAAACGGGACCGCAAAACATGCTACTTTCATGGATTTTCGAAGTTTTCAAACTTTCGAGATACAATAGGACAAGTATCACATCGCAATCATCAGCATTCGCGAGGAGGCTAATATGTTCTGGTCATATAACACAAAAGCAAAACAATTGATATGAAAACAATAAATATATTGAAATATATAATTTTTCTTCATCATTGCTTGTGGGGCTTGCTCTTAAGTGTTATCCGTGCTGTGGGCGTGGTCAGTTCGCCGCATCTTCGACGCGGAGTAAACGTCGTGGTAACTGCTGCGTCACAATATTTTAAAACAGGTATATCACCATATTTATCAAGCGGCAAGAAAAAAAGGTATATTGGACAGGGCAACTGATATCGTTTGGGTAGCAGTGGCATGCTGTTCGGTACTAGGCCAAGGCATCTGAGAACGCGGATTATAGGAGTGGCGAAGACTACTGATGCATTGGGTGGAAAATTAGTGCAGAAAGCATTCACTATGTTTTGCGAACATGACGCAGCATCCATCTAGACGTGCATGACAGCGTAGTTAGCCACCCGAAACCTTGGTTTTTAAACACTGAAGGAGAAGTCACTGCGTTTGGTGTAAAATATTAAAACAGAGCTAGAGCATTGCTGGCATTTAAGAGTAGCGAAGGCGGGAAAAACATACGATTAAAGAAGCGAAAAATAGATGCCACGAAAGAGTAAAATTATGAGCTATGGGCACCAGCATTATCCATCTATCAAAATTTTGACCTCATGCAGGCATTCATAAACACGCACAGATGACATTTAAGGTAGACATCGTCTCACGAACAGAAAGGTGAATCCTGTTCTTTTCTAATGCATTGCGCAGAAATTTCAAAAACAACGTACAGCAAAAGAGACATCCACAAGTGCTGGTATCAACAATGATTTATTATTAGAAGCCGGGTCACAGGATTTGTGTAGGGGATACAAAATGAAGCATCCACAAACTATGCACCAGCGAGAAATGACAGTTATTATTTCGATAAGGAAATTGTAAGAGTACTAACTCACACTCGATCAAGCTTATTTATTTTTGCAGATTCCTTTGTAAGTCTCGTATAGGTGTAATCATTTCTTTGTTTCCTATACCCTCTAGAGAAAAGAAGATAGTTCAGTCACTGTTCACATCGCTTTATAATTGCTACCGGCTAGCAAGGTGTGACCGTTAAAATACACGTTTTTTAAAACACAATAGTTGTATGCTGAAAAGAGCGTCCTGCTGTTATGTCGATAAAGTAACCGTCTCCTTGTTTGTGATCGCAAGAACGACTTTTATTTGCTTAACACAAAGGAAAATCTAACATAGCAATATGGTACATTCTGCATTGTCATGTAGTATCGTGGTATTCGAAACATGCTTATCGGGCGCTTTTTGTCGACTCTGATGGCACAATAGTCCGCACTAGATTGTTGGGAATTTTCACAGACGCTGACGCCAAGAATATGACTGAACCCCTTCCGTCAAGTTCCGTGTACGGCTGACTTCATATCGGTGATGAATGTTTTACGTTATTGCTTCGGTAATCAATTTAAAAAAACACACTGAATACAATATGCAATAATATGTACAAGAGGTTTCAGAAGATTTCAACTTATTCCGTTTCAAGCCAGCTGTAAAGTAGCATGCCATTAACACTGACAGGTTCCCACTAATGGTAGGATTTCGTCCCCTCGCAACCTTCAAGCTCAGGAATTGTCATCCACTGCTACACCATACGTCCTCGCTTGCTGTAGAAATCTTCACTGCACGACGGCCCACTGTGCTTGTTTAATCCAGCGAAAACAGTGGCGTGTGCTTAGGAAGTGGAACCCTGCCACGCGAGCCTCATGACGACATTCGACCATCTGCATATGTCCAATAAAGAGGACAGGCAGAGGGCACAAATGCGTCTTCGATCCCCCTTGCAGCTCTCTTTCGGTGTCAAACCAACGCCTCCTAGGCCGCTATTTTGTAGCGATGCCTTTTCCGATTCTATGCTTTTTCAGGCTTTTCGCGCTTGGCCAGTGGTCAGAGCGACGGTCTGCCCACATTATCAACGGGATTAGGCGGCCGTGTGTGGTGGATGATAAGAATAGCATAGAATAAGGCATAAGGCATCGCTACAAAATAGCGGCCCTAGACAGCACAAGGCATGTGCACTGCGATCCATGACGTCATGCTACCTTGCCCGATTGCCATAAAATGTAAGGGGTATGCTCCCGAGTAAGGAGCGGTGATTTTGACGTAACCGCTTTCGTCACGCCTGGCGCTGACAGTTGAAATTTCGGTCACGTAGCATGACGTCATAAAGCATAGTGAACAGGCCTGTTGATTAGCCAAGTGCACAGGAGGCGTTGGTCAAACTCACGTCGCGAACCTGTACCATTCCACATTTCAGCAGGGCTTCCTTCTCTTGTCATTTGTGTCCACTAGCCCTATAAATGTTTCGTTTTTTGTTTTGTTCTTCCGCCCTATACTTTAGCCAGTAGGTTATGAGGGCTTATATTTTCGTTAATATATTTGTATCGAAAGACAGGTTAAAGAAGATCGCGATCCTGCTTACCCTACTAAGGAACCGTTTCCCTTACGTTCACTAGGGATACCTTTATGTCTTAAAGACAAGAACCAAACTGAGAAATATAGCTGCGTAGCTTACGCTGCAGTAACTACTTGCTAGTTTAAGATAGAATTTTTTTTTATTTTAAGCTATTCTGAAGTAAAGAAAGCGTTCCCTTTTCTGAAATGTGGCACTACCATCGAAAATGTTTCTTGTGAACGTTCTTTTGACAACTCTTAATTCCCCTACGTGATGAAGCTTGAGCTTATAAATTACATATCTGTATTCTGTTGAACGTGATCTGCAGTGCACGCTTGGTTGGCAGTCAAGTTTCTCTGGAACTGTTCGAGCGCCTTTAATAACAGCTCAGAATCCTAACGTGCATCAGTGCTGCAGGTCTCTCAGGAGTCCTCTACATTCAAAAGAAGTATTAGTGACTAACTTGCCTATTACAGTTTGTGCCCCTCAGGATTTTGAAAGCAGGTATGGTTCACTGTTCTTTTCTCTGACAGGCTCTTACCCTGTCTCTGCAAACTACATACATATAAAAACTAACGCATCGTTCATTTTTTACGTCGTACTAAATATCATGGATCCTTTGCTCGCCAGAAAGAATTGAAATCGGAGTAATGAATGAATACGTTATCCGTCGTAGGTAATCTCTAACGCGAAACCTAAAATATTATGGCATGGCTGCAGCAGCTTGTGCTAAAATTACAGTAAACAAAATTGCAACGTGCAGCAGTTCATTGAGCAGAGTAACGTCTCAGTATAGTGTTTGTAGCTGCTCCTCGGAGTATTTCGACTGCGCGGTTTAATATTGGCAGTTTATGTTCTTGAGCCCTCACTATAACAATATTAATCATTTTTCGGATGGCTCTTAGGTGCTGCCTTAAATTGCGCGCCAACATCTCCTTATATCATATCAATAAAAAAAAAAAAAAAAAATCATTTTTCGCAAGCAAAATGAAAAGCATAGCTTTGCATTCTACCGGTAGAGCGTAACAGCCGGGCGCAAGTTCAGCAAGCGCAACTTGTGATAATGCACGTGGTTTCACTGGAACAGCTTCTATTGTACACAGTGCTCCAAGGGGTGTCAAAATTGTGGCTGCACATTGCGAGTAGCTGATAATAGCCGACTAAAAGTACAAGCGCAAGCTCCTAATGCTCCCAAATCAGTAAAACGTCACTAGGGCGGAAGTAAATAATTGTCACTGCGTACTGCCTAAAAACCTGCGCCTCTTTACTGTAGGACTCCTCCTTCGACTTTACGCATTGTCCGGTCGTATCTTTGTCATGTTAATGTGTGACTCGTGTTCTCATCGTTTTGAAAATGTTCTCAGGCGCCGCGTGCGCCTGTCTGGTGGAGCCAGTTTCGCACTAATAAACACGATGCAAGTTTGACTAGTGCGAAGCATACTGCCTGTGAACAGTGCGTGAACACGGCGTCAATGAAACTACTCATTTCCTATGATCTCGCTTTTCAGCGGGTTCTCAGTTTCTATTCTGCAAACGGTCCCTACTTATACGAATTGGTGGTTTCCTCCCGCACAGTCTCCTTCTATCGCTTCGCGCCAGCAGAAATGATGAATCCTCTAGCCATGTCGCTCCTCTGACTCCCTTTTATGCATAATAAGCACATTATCAATACAAATACTTAAACGTTCGTGCTTGTTTTCTATCTGTAGTTGCATTTGATCCCCGCACACGTCGCTGTTTCAGAGGGAGCTGTGAGCACCGTACCATTGCGTCTGCGCTATTACGCATAGAAGTCGGCCGGCGTAGCGCTCAGCCGAACATCAAACTCTCAGACGTTACTCCCTGCTCCTTGAAGAAATTAATTGCTGCCGTGCCAATTTAACGAGACCCGAGTACGAGTTTTCCTCGGCGGCTCCAATGAATCGCCGCTTTAGTGGGAGCTCACTGAAAGACAGGGACACAAGTCAACAGAAAAGCGGCCCTCGTTCTGTAGAAGTGCAGGTCTAGGCAAGAAGAAAAAATAGCGCAGATACTGATGTGTCACCTACCACCCCTGTACGCGCGTCTAATTAAATAGTCTGACTCGCACTTAGCTTTAAATTAGCCCCCTGAGCTCAGTGGTTTTTTTCTCTCTCTCTCTCTCTCTCGCTGTGTGTGTGTGTGTGCAGTGTATGTGTGTGCGCGCGTGTGTGTTCGCGTGAGTGCGTGTGTGTGTGTGTGTGTGTGTGTGTGTGTGTGTGTGTGTGTGTGTGTGTGTGTGTGTGTGTGTGTGTGACACACACACACACACACACACACAAGCGCATCCACTGAAACACGTGCAAGCATAGTGAGCAATTACAACAAGCGCTATTAAAGCAGCAGAAGCATCGGTAACTGTTAAGAGTGTTGAGGTCGTGTAACAAAGCCTCTGTATGGCGCCATATTTATGAAGCCATTTGCCTACAATTAGCCTATGGCATTTGCACAATAACAATGGCAAAGTAGTAAGCACTGTTTAATTTATTGGTTCAGTAATTCGTTGTTTCATGAGTCCTAAAGTTCCAAAGCGACACTGAAGAAATGGGGGACACCGTAGTGGGTGGCTCCTGATTAATTTTAACCGCCTGCAGGTATTTAACGTGCAGAATAATATAAATACACCAGCGATTTTTAATTACGCCTCCATCGAAATGGAGCCCACTACATCCGGGATTCGAACCTGCGACCTTGTGCTCAGCACCAGAACGGCCTCGTGATTGAGATACCGCGGCAGCAACAAATAGCCTTCAAGTTGTGTTTTTTTAAAATAATGCGTGCAGCTCAACCGGAAAGAATATTTTCACTAGGAAACAGAAGAATTTTCTGAGTCTCACGGGTTCTGTTAAGACAAAATCATGATGCCACATTAGTGGAAACAAACCAAGTGGCATTTATTGCGCCTTTTGTGCATAAGTGCTAGTTAGCTGAATTACAACGTGCCAAAAAGCGCTGAAGATTAGATCAATTTTGACTCACAGCTCGAAAATATCGGGTGAATATGTTCGTACCAGCCAAAACACGAACACCTAAGTCGTTCGCAGGCGCGGTGATGCTAACTGAGGCGCATTTTGACGATTCTGTTCGTCCATCCTTCTGTCCGGCTACGAACCCTCTTACGGGCTGTTCCCGCGAAGCGTGTCAGCGAGCGTGCGACGCCGACCCGAAGCCAAGGAAGAGCCTCATTCAATTTTGCGCTCGAGTGTCCCCACCGTCAGGTGGTGTTGGCAAATGAACACTCGCACCATTTCTCGTACTACTGCGCAACTACCGACTACGTGCCCCGTACATGCTACGCAGGGAAGCCCAACTTCAAGAGGCGTGAAATCCATGCGGGGAAGACAATATTAGGGAGAGTGAGAGAGTCGAGCGCACCCACACACTTCATTGCACACGAAAGTGGCTCACCGGTAGGAAACGCAAAGTTTTTCTTAGTTTGTTCTGGAGTTCCAGATTGATATAAAAGATAATCTTTGACCACCCCAAAAAATTTTACTGGCCCAAAGAGTAGATAGGCGAAGAAAGTAGCATTGTCGAGAGTGAAATTTGAAGAGCAGGGCGAAATTGTACAATTCTGCATCTATTAGATGTGGAGCGGGATGTTTGATATCCACACTTTTCAATTTTACATCGGCAATCATTCTATCTTCGGCACTGTAAGCGTGATTTGAAATGCGCATCCCAACCCGTGCTTACTTCCCGCTTCAGGAAAGTGGCAAGACCATACACGACTCCGTAGAGCAACTGCTGTGTGGTCGCCGTCAATGCAATCGTCCCACCTCCTCAGCTGTTGGTGCACCCCTTTCGATATCGATGGAGTGCAAGTTTCCCGAAGTTGTCCGGCAAAGCCTACAATGGAGCAGGTGGACATCATCCTTGCTCACTGCGACAACGCCACCAGCGGATGTTTCAAACTTATTGTGCAAATGACACCAAAAGGGGTGTTTAAATGGAGTGCGCTGGGGACAAAAAAATGAATACGGCATTCATGTCCCCCTGTTTTCGAGGACACCGTATGCTGAAAAATGAAGTACGAGCAATCACTGTTCAACAGCAAAATATGCCAGCCCAGATGATGGATTTAGCAAGACAGATCAGGTGCAATACGCGCATAGAACGTGGTGCATGTCAATATTGGTTGCATGTCAGAGATTTTCGGCCCCACGGCTAAGTAGAGATCGCTTGGTAGATCGCCGCACTGAAGATTTTTTTTTCATTCCTTTATAAGCGAATGTAGTGCACTAAAAATGCAAGATAATGTCCGCATGTCCTCATCGTATCTCCTGTCGTGCCGAAGGGCAGTAAATCGTACAGCCATAGAAGATTTGTTCTTTCGCGCGAATGAAAACGTGCATCGAAATTCGACTTCATTTTAATCATTGTACATTTAGGCAGAATCATAATAATCATAACATAGTGCCTGCGCATTGAGCTTTGCCATACAGGAAGAAGACTGCAGTAGAATGCACGTACATGAGATGGGACAGAACCATTATTTCGAAACAATTTTACATTAACGGGTACCACGAACAGTGGATGCGAACTGTGTCTAGGCAGGTCGCAGCCATATTAACTCATCTGATTATATATATATATATATATACGGTAACATCCAGCGGGACAAACGAGATATTCGATAAACGTGACCTTGGATATTATATTATACAACAATATTATAGGTACAGCGCTGGATCTATGCCTTCCAGAACTGAAAACTACCATGTGACTGTTAAGCGTGGACAGCTGGCCTAGTTGGTTATGAATAGCATTATGAAACATCGTTCCAGCGCACACATAAACACGTGCGAGCAGAGAAAGACAACAAGAACGCCAGACAACAAGAGCGTTCTTGATGTCCTTCTAAGCTCGTCCGCGTTTATTTGTGCGCTGGAACGATGTTTCATCATGTGACTGTTAACTGACAATATCACGGCACGTTTCGTGCTGTAAATGCAAAGGTCAAAAATTGCCTCCCAAGACTGCCAGGCTGGCCCCTATTGTTACTATACGACTACCACGCTGAGAAGCCGGTGACTTATCAACCCTGAGCCATCGAATCGGAGCTCTTCATCGAGAACTTGCACAGTATGAGCAATTGAAATAAAGGCTGTCTGAGATAACCATGACAGTGCATGTACAAATTGTGGGCTCGAATACAATAATTCTGTACAAAACAAAAAAAAGGAGAGGATGAGTAGGCCGAGTGTATTAAAGTGCTGGGAAAGTTCTAAGCTGAAGGAGACGGTGAAACGAGTTATGAAGCTTTTATGCGCCGAAAGAGTCAGTGAGTCACGTTAAGGCTCTGCCACTCTGAGCTTGTCCTATAGAAGCACTGATCCTTAAGTAATCTCCCTATATCCTCCCTATCTGCATTAAGCCCCGGCAGAATACCAGTGAAGAGGAATTGCTGCGCGCTCCGCCGCACAGGTGGGATGGAGTCAAGCCTAAAGATGCCTGAACGCGTCCAATTTAGTCCAACGGAAACCATTGTTGTCGTCCGAAGGCAGTACCTGCTATTTTACCGTAGGCGGAAACATGGCTCGCGAGCCCTGCTCAAGCATCGGTAATTACTGATGTGGCTAGCCACATCAAAAGTTTTCCTCGAGGCAGCTCATTGTAAGGACGCGCTCCTGCTCTGATAGTCAACGGCTCGCACCGGGCTGACACACGTCCGGTGCGAGTAGGCGAGCTCTAGTTAGCCGGTTTCCCAAAACTTCATTATAAATAGGACGCCAAGCGACCGCAACTTTCTTTATCAACTTCGCTCGCAGTACGCGGGGAAAGTGCCCTCCCCTCCCCATTGTCCTGTGTGTGCCAGCTATAAAACCTCCCGGGGAGCAACATGTGATAAGATTGAGCACACGCACACGTGCAAATTGAATTGAGTTGGTGCGTGGGATTGGAGCCCTGAGAACTGTTGTATTGGAAAACACGATGAACGGGCACCCCGACAGTCAGCGCCGCACGTCTCGACCCTACGTGCACGAAACAGTGTGAGAATCGCGTGTGGTCTGCCGCGTCTCCATCTCACTGTGATACTTGCCGAAAGAACGTGAACGGAAGCGAAAACATGGACGGACAAGTAGGGCCACGTGGTCGACTTGTGTGGTTCGGAAATGGTATTTCTAGTAGAACTGTTAGTTAAGAGCGTGGGACTCTGTAACCAGCAGTTTTAACCGGTGTTGTAATGGTGTAGGCCGTGAACGGAGCGTTTCCGGTACAGAGCGGCGCCGGGAGACACGAGAGTGCGCACAGCTCTATAGCTGCACAAGATGTAATTTGCGACTTTCCAGAGCTGTGCAAGCTATGGCCTAGAGGCAGCACAAGAGTACCTCTTAGAAAGAAAAAAATAAATTTAGAGTATAAAGCAAGGAAAGGGATAGAAAGAAGAGCAGGGCAAAGGAATGGGGGGGAGGGGGGGGGGGGGCCCAATAAGAGCGGACAAAGGTTGCGAAAGAAGGTAGCCGCAGTAGGGACCACGCGGATCCGGTCCCCCACGTGCAGCCATGCGGTTCACGGCCTTCATTAGAGCAGACATCCCGATCGATAACGGAGAAAGGCTTTTCTTGTCAGAAGTCAGGGTTCGTTTCGCTCAGCGAGGCGTAAATATTTAAAAACCCCGTTCAATGGGGCGATTCCTGAGCGTCCCCTCGAACTAAACACTTAGGGTGACACACCTACCGTGCGCAGAGAACCTCCGCGCTCACTACAGCGTCCTGTATTCACTCTGGTTGCCGCCGCGTTTGCGCAGGGACGTCGCCACCGCTCATGATTTTCGCACACCGCTTGACAGAACGTATAGCGCGTGCCATAATTGCGCAAGTGCAGTGAAGGCCGTGCTCGCTTCATAATACGTATATACGCGCTAAAAGATTCTTTCAGTACAAAGAAGAGGGTAATACCATATGCATGTAAGTCGAAGTAGACAGTCCAGGACGGAAGAAAGCCGAATATCGGTGCAAAGCAAATGACCAACATGCTCGCACTCGGTTTTTCGGCTCGTTGAGAGATGAAAGGAAGGTAACAGGGGAGCAATAAATAAAAGTGATGAAGGAAAATTCTGCAACGCACTTGTTTGGAACCCACAAAGGCTTTTTGGGGGCGTTCAAGTAATGGTGGAGCAAACTTCACATGGAGAGCGGGACGCAGTGACGAATTGGATTACGTAAAGGTTGTCGTTCGTTCTTGTTATTGTAACATTGTAGCAATAATAAAGCATTTGAAAAGACAGGGATGAGAAGGCAGGTGACTTCGTCTTCTCAAGCGCTTTATCCTTGCTGCATTTGCTTTGCATATACACGAAGAAAATGAAACGAACACATCGGGGGTTCCTCGGAGGCTCTGCAGCCGGAAGGAGGATGCAATTTGTTAAACCTCCGAGCATCACCAATCAATTATGTGAAAAAAACGCGCCACTGAAGCAAAATTCTTTAGATGCAGTGCAAAAGCGATATCGGCCCATAACTCGGTTTAAGGATTCAGAAAGGACGAAAGCAGAGTTGCCCCCTTAAGACATGCTAAGTCAGTAAAAATGAAAGCATAATGTTGATCGCGCCCTATTCGAAATGACCCATGTGCTCTGTGCCTAATTCTATATCGTCCTATTAGGGTATGTACCTAAACGTGCGGGGCTTCATATGTGATCTTATATAACCATACAGAGTGATGGATTCAGGGCATTTAGAGCATACGGCTTTTTTAATAGTGAGGAAGTCTGAACCTGAGAAACTAAGTTGGGGCGTCGGGATTTAGTAACAATAACAAGAAAAAGCGGCTTTAACTCAGAACGCATGCCTTTTTCACAACGCCTAGAGTGGTTAAATACGAAGTTGCATTTAACCTTTATGTAACAGTCGTGCATCTTTGCGATTTTTCGCGAACCTACACCTTGCGAGTAGGGCAGTTTTGTGAGAACAGAAACTGTGTAGTAGCAAATAATAACGCTCCTTTTCTTTTAGAGGTACTCATAGAGGCCTGGAACAACCGTTGTTCCAGCGGTACGTACACTGATGTACACAAAGGCGAAAGTACTATAGAGCCTGTTCCTGGTGTCGAGAACTCTGGTCAAAGCAGGAAAGTACATGGCAGTCCACAAGCACTTTGTGACTTTCTCCGTAGTGAACTCTTGTTGGCCTACCATTTTTTTTTCGTAGAAGGCCTGTCCCTACAGCATTTGTCATTTTGTTTCTCGAGTCCAGTTTGTAGTCTCCATGAGCCCAGTTATGCTGCTAATGATCGACATCGCCATCTCTCCTCATTGACCCCGCAGCTCCTGCATCCGTAATCTAAGATCTAACTTAGAAGGTTGGCTGATTGGGCAAGTTGGTGATACATAATGGTAAGGGCACAACACGAAGTTTAAATGTAGACGAGACAAGTGACCTTATTAGCGCAGATTGCACTCGTTTTTGTCACTTGTCTCGTCTACGTTTAGGCTTGGCGTTGTACACTTAAGGTTATTCATCTGAGAAATACACTTTCTTCTCTGCCTGTCGGGAGCTGTGGCCTGCCTGCTCATTGGCGTTCCTGAAGTCATCTTTAAGGTGTTTCCTTCGAAGTAGCCGTCACCATCCGGTACGATGATGCTGCTTACATGAGCATTTCATGTTGAATGAATATATGATGTTTAATGGCGCAAGGTACAGGTGTGGCCAAAGAGCGCCATGCTAGTGTTCGGAGTGGACTGATGTGTTCTGTGAACTTAATGTGACGTGGCTGTAAAAGGCCTAAAAGAGTTTACATGTGTTCCATAAAATCTACGTGTAGTAAAGTTATGGGAATGATTATTGACGTGTAATATGAACATTAAAATGCATAAAAGAAGAATGATACAATATATAAAGTCTTTGAGGTGCTACAATTGTCTAGAGCACTAGTGCCTCACCAGAGCCCTTGAAAGCCAAGGGCCTAGAGGCATGTGCTTTACAAAGAAAACTATCGTAGCAGCATCCTCTGGAAAGAGGATGCGCTACGAAATTAATGAGCTTGTGACATGGAGCACAACATCTTTCAAAAAGGCGAGGACTGCTTTGTTCTTAAAAAGCGGTTCGTCACCAAGAAGCATAGCCGGATGCAGGGGAATACAATTCCGGTATGCAAGAGGGAAATGTTTCCTTCTGTCTCTTTCGGGTTCCCGGCACTCCAGGAAGACATGGAGGACGGTCAACCGGTCGCCACATCTACCACAGGTTGGAGGCTCGTTACCAGTCAAGAAAAAGTTGTGAGTGCCAAATGTGTGTCCTATTCTCAGTCTAGTGAATAGGAGATCGGTTCTTCGTATTTTCGTAGTTGGATGCCAGAAACCTAACTTAGGCTTAATTAGGTGAAGCTTATTACTTGTTTCTGCGTCCCACAAGCGTTGCCAGTGGCTTCGGAGTTTGTTTCTTAGGAAAGGCTTCATGTCTGTGGCAGGGACAGCGGCAGAACGCTATTGCTCGGGTACGTGGTGTCGCAACACACCAAACGCCTGCTGACGCAGACGCCCCTGCGGGGAGCATTTCATGTTGGCCCTTGCCCCTTTTTATTGTTGACTTACGCCTAATAAATTCTGTTCTCTTTTATAAACGCCTAGTGACTGTAGTATTTCAATGTACAGAAAAAATGCATATTTTTGCCATCCTTACCTCATAGTGTCACGCTTAATAGCTTGACGCAATTTGAAAGTTATAGAAACTCAAAATATTTATTCTACGAAACTAGTTGTTTTGCGTTCGCGTAAAAAACTTCCAAAGTAAGTAATAACTTCGAAAACAGTAAGAGATCAATGTTACTACACGTTCAAGCACTTCTGCCTTTCAAGTATCAGCTTAATGAAAGTCCCATTAGGAAAGAAACTTGGAGCATACTTTGACGGAGCGTGCCCGTTAGCGTAAATAGAAACCAATTTTATTTCAACGTACGTTAGCAACACCGCACCGTCAACAAAACAGACGCTATATAGTCAAGAAGAGGATATGTCTTGACAGAAAGCCGCCATTTCGGCAGATTCTTAACAAATATTTATTGGACATACCTTAGAGCGTGTTTAGAAAGTGTAAGTATACAGCTGCAAAGAGTACGCCTTAGTGGCAAGGAAAACACCCTGCCAATCACTACACTTTGATTTGCAGACATGCAGATGGAGGAAGGAAGGAAGGAAAAACTTTAGTGCTCTATTTACAGCTTTCAGCGGCTAACAGAGGTCTTGATGTTTTACTGAAGTCTCCGTCGTCTTGAGTGGTAGGCGCCCCTATTCCAAAGCACCACTGAGCCTGGCCACTTTGAGAGCGTGTTGCACCAATCCTTTTTGGACTGTGAGCACGCCGCTGGTGAGCAGGCCCTCCCACTGTTCCGCGTTGGTTTTCTTTTTCTTTGTAGAAAGAGAAGTTATTTCTAACAAACATTATTGAAAAAAAGGAACATACCAGTATCAGAACGCTTCAGCAAAAGAAAAATCACTACATTTTCCATAGTTCATGTTATCGTTAGCACTGTTATCAAAGTGAACGAATAGAAGTAAAAAGCACAGACTAGTTTGACCGCTGTCATGGAACTATGTTTTGCGCGTCATCAATGCTCACGGTATCGTTGGAAAATGTCACGAGTTCTTTGAATGAGAGAATTTCGCCTTCAACAGTTAGATGTGACACTTGGAGCCGAGAGCAATCGCCAAAGTTAGAGATGCTTATAATAGGGCACGCAGATGCATTGCCAGAAGGAGGCGCAACTTTGCTTCGGAAATCGCGAGGGTGGAGACGCAGCACATTGGAATCGGAAAGTCACTTTGTTGCAGAGACGGCAATGTATGCCACCAACCTTGCTGAAGCCAGAAACTAACTTGTGTGCAGGAAAACATCACCCTGTATCTATATGCGTATCTGTATTTGTGTCCGCGCTTATGTGCACGTTTTCTGCTAAAGCACATGGGTGACCGCGGCTGTAGGCAGGAAGCATATGAAACGATGTGCCTGAACAGCTTCCTAACTAGTCTTAAAGCTGAAGAAGCTTTCGGCGAACGTTCGGCAGTCGCAATGCCTTAAAGCCGCACTGTGTTTGGCCAACGTTGTAGACAGCCCCGCCTGTTCTTATAAGGCACCCCTGCCGCTTCTTGCATCAAGTCAACTTTTTTTTACTATAACCTTTTTTTTCCCTATGCCTCTGCAGTAGTCACGTCAACCACCTTCAATATAAAACGACGCTCTGTATAAGGCGGACAAATTTATTACTTCAGAAGAATATGTGAAGGGACGCGAACACTGTCCGTTGAGCTGTGCTTTTTCTCGCCCTTTTTTTTTATCAGAATATGAAAATTGGCAAAACGCTGACAAACTTATGTATTTATGATGGTAAACAAAATTTGTGTCTTGCAAACTGCAACGTTTTGTCTTGAATTTATAGCAGCAAACACCTTGAGAACTTATGGTTTCTGCAACAAACTTTCGCCTAAGCACTGTGCGTAGAAAAAACGTTTGTCGGAATGAATCAGTCGCACTTACAATAAACAAACAAAAGAATTACCGTTGGGCCTGTTCTATTATCGGCTTTCTGCCTTCGGCTAGAGTAAATAGCTATTAGTTTACGTAGAACGCATGTGGGCTTCATTAAAATGAGCTTATCTGCATAATTTCCGGGATTACTGCAACGGTGTGTACATAAATATCACCATGCCATTGTACCTCATCGTGAAAGAGAGGAGCTAATCAGTGTTGGTGTATAATAATAGTCTCTAGAAAAGTATATTTGAATGTACTTATCTGTCTCCCCACGATGTCTTGAGATGTACTGCTGGGGCCAGCGATGCGTTGACGCACAATACTGGATTCAGACTCGAGACAACGAATGTGTTAACCAGTACAGAAGAACGGGTTTTTTTTTTAATAAGGCTGATATTCTCTGTTGAGTATCGTAATGAGAATTCCGCGAATGGCTGACCATCTCTTTTTTTTTAAAGGGCTTTGATTAGGTGCAGTGTGGGTCAAAGCTCGTGCGGAGTACAAAGCAAGTGCAAGGGCCCAGGTTTGCCATCATAATGATCTTGCTCAAGTGTGTTCCAGAATGGGAACGCTTCCCTCGTCGGAACAGCCTAGGCTGGAGGAAGGTCCGACCACAGATTGAACATTTACCACTGCAACAGTGCGAAACAACATTGACGCTGCCCTGTAGTAGGAAGCATGTTGAGTTCTTAGCATGTAATGTGCTCATTCGATAAGATTGTTGATAGTACAGGATTGTAGCCCTATTTATTGCGAGTTAGCTCAGGAACAAATAAAGACGGAAGTGCAAGTTTAAATTCAATTAATTTTCGTCACATACAAAAAGATCCCTTCTTCATAATTCGGTATGAAAGAAATAAGCAGACGGGTAATGTTTTATAAAAAACGAAAGTAGGTTATCACAGGCCCTATACATTTACGTTGTTCGTATTCAAGCACCTCGAAGTCATTCGATCGTGCTATTTCTTGCAAGACTGAGAAGTATGACTGCAGCAGTACTTGTTCTTTTCTATATCTTCACGTAAATATAGGCAAGCTACATGGTTTTCATTCGCGCGAGTTGGAAGAGCAAACAGGTGACAGCCAAAACAGAATCGAGTGCCAACCGTAAGTACACATAAAATATACAGGCACTGTGACTACTCCTCTTTTCAATGTTTTTGTGGTGACTGCCGCTTGAGCTCTTGTTTATTTCCAACGACAAGCGACCCCATAATGATTCTGTTTTAGAAAAAAAAATGGACGTCAAAGAGATTGATGAATGTTAACAGGTGCACAGAGCAAGATATTAAGAAGAGGAACAGAATGATATACGGGAAGGATGTAGTTTTGTTTCGTAACGCAACAGCAGCTAGCCGCCAACGTTTCCGGCCGTTTAAGTATTTGCAGTACACACCACCTATAATGAATAAAGAAATTATGCTGAATTAATGTTTAAACAGCACCCAAAAGTTATCCGCGGCCTTTATTTATCCGCTTAATCTATGCATACATAACAGCGGCGACACATTTAGGGTATACATAGTGCCTCTGCCCCAGCGTAGGGGTTGGAAACAATTTACGCCGGACAGATATGTCACTGTTTCGGTGCTACGGTCGCTCGGTGTGAGACACTCTTCTGGTGGGATCCGCGCCATCTGTGCCGCCCAATCGACCGCGTGTAGGATGGACAAGCAGCACCATTCCCAATTTCTCCGCGAACGGACCTGCCAACATTGCGGACGCCCCCGCTGCCTCGACCCCCCCCCCCCCCCTCGCCCCGATCCTTTCTTCCCGCTTTCTGACTGTTCTGCAAACATTGCAGTGCCGACCACATCGCTGTGGAGCGGGACCCGCGAGTGGCCTTGCTCTGCTGACGCTTCGAGGCACTGAAAAAAAAAAAAAACACGCACAAATTGTTCGGTGTCGTATAATCGAAGACATGTACGACTTGCAATGGGTTGCAATTGTACGGTGCTCGCCCCGGCGGTACGGTTCTGCTCCACATTAGATCGCCTTTGGGCTTCGCCTAATGTGTCCCTAATCTAAGAGCAGAAATGCGTGCTTTTGTTCTTTTGAATTATTGCGGCATCCTTTAGCTGTGCATTATGCACATAATGAAAATGCAGTTACCGAAAGGATATATTTGACTTGTCGGCTCTGTGTAAATAACGTGTTCTATCTCCTTGCGGGTGAATCAATATCTTACGTAAATTAAGAAATGAGATCTCTTGCAGTTCTTGCTTCAGTAAAGAGCGTGTTTACGAAGTCATTTTCGCCGAGTGCATTTATTGGTATACATGCAAGCAATGTTAGATTTGAAGACACAGTGTGTCTCTTTAATTGAAGTTTTAGTTCAGAGGACCTTTATAAAACACTAGTAAACGAAACTTGTGGAACAGCAATGGGGTGAGTTAGCATATCCTATCGACGTTAGCGGCGCAATCTTGGTTCTTTCCACGAAGGCGCATTTGATGGGAGTGAAGCAAAAGCTCATGCTATCTTAAACTACGCGCAAATACTTTAATCTGATAGCGTTAAGGAGTGCGTGTCGCAGAAAGTTCGATGTTGGCGTCCGGCATCTCGGGTCGGCGTCCGGCGGCGGCCGTCGTGTCGGCAAAAGGATGTTTGAACCACCCATACCCAGGTCCTCCATGTGACGCAAGGAATTTACTGGACTAATTGAATTTCTCAAGCTAAAGCACGTGGAAAAATAGTAAGCTATGACTTACAACCTAAAGGCATGGTATCTCTTGGACTGTACTTTGACTATACAAGAAAACATAATCATGTTACGCCAAAATTCAAAAAACCCCTTCACACACAGCGACCGACCGCGGCGTTCACAGACCGGCCGTGGGGACTGCCATCGGCGCACGCCGGCACGATGGGTGTCTCGGGGGCCACAGAGCGGCACGCCCAGTTTCTTGCAATACCTCCAGCTGGCGCTCACCTCCGGCGCATCGCGGCCCACGCAAGAGGCGGCGCCGCGTTTCTACCACAAAGCCCGTCTTCGTGCATAGCGCTTGCGGCCAGCGTTTCGCGGTAAACATTACGGTTACATGCGCTCCAGTTGCCGGGAAGCGTGAGAAGCAGTCAGGGATCTCTCTTCTGTCACTTGTGTCGTGTCACTCATAAATGCGAAGCATAAGCGTTTTCCATATTTTTTTTATACGAAGGAATCAGGCTCAGTCGCGCTTTTAATACGAATGGCATTCTTGGCATTGTGAGACCAGTTTTTTTTTCGCCTGTCTAGCTATCTAGCTATCCTCCTATCCCACGAAAAATCAGCCAACCCCGGATATAGCCCAGCCTAATAATGTGGGCCAGTCCCGAATACTTAGTACAGTCTAAAAAGTTGCAGTTTCGTCGGAAAGGCGAAGCATCGATTGCGATAACAAATTAGCATATAGCTACACGAAGTAAGAATCATAGTTTTACGGCCATATAAACTTGTCAACATTCGCTTACTAACTAAATTAACAAGCATGGTGTCAGGCGCGCACTGGTAAACACGAACACATCACGCTCGATGATTGCGGAAACTCGCTGTGAAAATGCTCTTAATCGCGGCAGCAGCAACGAGCGATTTGACCTTAACGTATCTCTCGCTTCAACACAAGCAAAATGTCGAAAGCACAGCGCATTCGAAGCTACCGGCACTACGCGCACTCTGCAAACATCATAGATCGCTTTGAAGATGAGGCCCGCGCGGGCGCCACTTGGCCACGCCGCAGATCGCTTTCATGATACGGCGCCCGCACGGCCGCGCCGTAAGCAGATGCCGCCGCAAAAGAACGCCGCCCCCCCCCCCCCGTCCTTCGATTCACCCCTGTGCCTCACGCGTGACAGAAGAGGGCGCGATTCCGCCCCGCCTTCCTCGCTCGCGCACGCGAGATTCAGCCGCGTTCGCCGGCTCACCCTAGCACGCTTTCACTCGCACATACAGCATGCGGCACGCGGCGACGATTGTATCGCCCTTAGACTTAATTCGGAACCTCACGCCGACGCCGACGATAGAAATGCGCCTGGAGTGTCCATACAATCGTTATCGCCATAGGATATGGACCGTTCGCGTGGGTATGCGCCGATGAGTATGTGAAGTTCTTCAGGGAACCTCTTAGACACCAGCTTGGATATGTGCCACTTCGTATGTGCTACTGGGCACGTGCTACTCGGTACGCACTGCTGCTCAATGAACATCCTTGGCGCCAACTTGGTTCACTTTGTATCTGCCACTGGGTGTGCGCGGACTTCACGGCGGCTGCGCCAGCAGGCGCAATGTGTTCAAAGGAAAGAGTGAGAGAGAAGGCCGGCTGCAGTACACGCCTCGTAAATGACGTGTTTCGGCTATTGGCACACTCGCATAGTCATGGTAGCTTGGTTCTGCCGGAATTTTCGTTCAACGCTCTTCTTCTTATGCGTACCTCTTATGTGTACGGCTAGCTTTGGGTTTCTCGTTTCTTGGTACTCGAAATTTATTCATCTTGAAGCTACCTAATAGCCGTCGCGCTTCCACCACAAGCATTGCAAGCGACAAGCCCTACTTTTTCTCCCTGTATTGAGTTCTGCTTACAAATATACAAAACTTGATCCACCTTTTGTTTCAGCTAGGAATGGTGGAATGGTTTGCTACAGTATGCTCTATAATATTATTATAATTATGCATTGTAGCACTACCCCGATCTTCAATATGTTGCGCCATGCTCCAGGTGACGAAATCGCCGATCATCTTGGCGAAACGCTTGGCAAAGAAGGCATATTTACTTACGTACGACGCAGTGCCTGAAATCTTCTACGGCGTGCTTCATTAAAAAAAAAAAACTCGTAAAAGCGTCATCATGGACCTAAGCATCAAAAGCCGTGTTTCTTTATTTTTTAAGAATAAATTTTCTGCGATGATTGCGTGTCATTTTTCTTAATGCGATGCCACATTGCATTAAAAAGCAGTCAATAGAAGAGGTATTTGTTTGAAACAACCTGGCGAAAATGACTTTACCTGCAGAAATGACCCCGTAAAAAGCAAATAGACCTCCGATCAAAAAGGCATATTTTAAGTAAACGGCTCCATAGAGGAGCCATGGCTACAGCAAGCAATGGACCAAAAATTATGAAGCAAAGTATTCCCAGTTCGTCGGCCCCCCAGGAAGGGATGACTCTCGTACCTTGTTTGTGCTATGAATTTCGAGGAAAAAGTCAGCCACGTGGTAATACGACTTCCTTGTGAACTCCATTGCTTTATGAGATGACTCTTTGAGGGCTTTCGAAAAAAATGATCGGTAGGCACAACAGAATAGCACTGAGGGCTATTTTTGTTTTTTAAATGTTTTCTTATGTAAACTAAAGCTAAATGATTTATCTTATAGTAACGAGGAGGTATACCCGCCATGGTGGCTTACTAGCTAGGCCATTCCGCTTCTAAGCTCCAGGTCGTGGGTCTGATTCCGGGCGCGGTGGTGATAATTAAATGGGGGAGAAATTCAAAAACGCTTGTTTACTTAGATTTAGGTGCGTGGTAAAGAACTCCAGGGGGTCAAAATTAATCCACTGCAGCGCGCCTCATTATTTGATCGTCATGTTGGCACGTAATGCCGCAGAATTTAATTAGAAAAGAAGGAAATATATGCATCGATATTCAGATTACCAACAGTTTTTCGTCAGTTCCATAGCAAATGAGCACTTGCAAAAAAAAAGAAAAGAAAAAACTAGGTGATCGGAGGGTAACAATGCCACTCTGAGAAAATTCTGCTACTCCGCAATACACCTATGCAATAAATACTTGTGCTCCCCACATACCTATAAAAGTTTCAGCAAATATGGACACATTTGCAATTTCAAGTATTGCTATTGTAAGCAGCTTGCTCAGCAGGAAAGTATGATGAGAATACAATGGTGGGATATAATCAATGAGTACTTAGATAAAAGCAAATATTAATGAAACTATTAGTTTACTGGTAAAAATAGTTCAAACATGTGAAACAGTGCGCCGTGGAAACCAACACGGAGTCACTATGCCTTCTCTCTAACTAAAGTGTATGTTACCAATATAGGTAAAACAACAGAGAGGACTTGAGAATAGCAGATAAACGGCTAATCATATGCTTCTCTCGGTTTTTATTCTTTTGACATGGTTATCTCCATTTCTTGTTGCGTACGGGACATTCGGACCTACAGTGGAATATTAACTGGTGCTCGCTATAAAATAAAAGCGATGAACAAATACTTTTGTCGTCCAGGAACTCAGAAGTCCTGTTGAAGTACTCTGCTCAGCCTGATATCGAACAATGCGTATAGCAGTGTGACACGCATAATTTTTCAGAGCGTTTTCTTTCTTTTCTTTTTTCTTTCTTTTTTTGCCACGTGTCATTTCACTGCTTATGTCATTGTTTCGTCAAATATGCATATTTGAATGCCACCATGAACCGCACACGTTATCACATAAGAAAAACCGCGACACACTCTCACTCTTTGGGTCTTCTTTCTGTACGTGTTCGGTTTGCGCAGCCGTTCAAATACGCATTTCAAACAACTAGCACAACTATCAGTCTGATTACAGTTCATTTCTTCGCATATATAGTTGCAATAACGAGCATCGGTAAGCTCATATAGCTTGCTCGCACTTAATACAAAACCAAGAAGTTTAATAAGGAGTTAAGAAGCGAAAACAAATGAATAGAGTCAATTTCAGTTGGTATTACGTAGATGACACTGCGTAGTTATTATTATTCGTTGTCGCGACACCCAGTGACTTAAATTAGTGTCAAGGAAGTTCATTGAAGAGGGTCACATACTCAGTGGCCCCGGCGGCACATCAGCCCACCAAACGGCCAGACACCGACCAGGCACTCGTTACAAAAACTGCTTCGAACTCGTCAAGAATGCCTCGCTATAAAAGAAAAAAAAAAACACGTCGTGATTTTGCTTACTAAAGTTAGAGAAAGGCAAGAGAAAATGTTTTTCAGCCGGCGAGTGCACAAACTCGCTGTCATAGAGGTAATTAAAGAAAAAAGAGAAAGCTGAGAAACCTCTCAGGTATCTGCGTGTCACATAAAAGATGTCAAGCAGAAAAGCCACCAGGAAATGCGCCAAAGAAAGCGGCTGGGAGAAACGAGCGAGGCCAGTAGTAAAAAAACGAGGTCTTTCACCTACTGGATTTCCGGGGAACCATTCAGAACAAGCAATCTGAGGGGACCATACTGAACAGCAAGAGCAACGGCACCGGCATTGGCGGAGGCAAGATCGAAAGTCCAGGGAAGCGAAAATCGTGACACCGGACGTAACTCAATGTCACTCCACCTTAGCGGTTCTGTCAACTCTGGCGCCATCGGCTAACAGCGCATTGTTGCTGCCTCTAGAAACACTTTCCTAAGTTCTTTTATTGTTTTTTCTAATGTGTCTTTGCCATCTTATTTGTTGACCGAAGCCCAAGGAGCTTCCTGACCAATAAAACCCAAGCACAGTAACACAAACAAATAGCAGCTGGGTGTCAAAAGTCGATGGACGTTTTACTATGTATCTAATCAAAACAAAAGGGTGTCAGAGAACCCTACACCACAATAACTGTATCGTAGAGGTCAGTCATAAAAGTTTGTGAGAAATTAGAGGGATCGACGAAAGAAGATAGAGAAACAGAAATGAAAGGCAGGGAAAATAAGCAGGAAAAGTTTGGTTTGCTACCCAGCACAGGGAAAAAGGGAAATAGGATATAAACGTATTGGAAGAGAGAAAAGCGAGTACAAAGCGGGAATTGGTCACAAAATTAGTGACCCATGTCACTGTCGCAGCCTATCTCGCAAGCCCGTAGAAAGCAAGAAGCGAACTACTGCACTGGCTGCCGTTAGCGCGCGCCAAGTAAGAAATATTTTCCTGCGACAGTGGCCGGCTGTCCAGTGTCTCCAACAGCTGCCTTTCGGCACTATAGGCACATGCACAGAAAGTGTGAGATGCCAGGAAAGAAACGGTACGAATAAAATATATGGCCAAAACTAGAGCTCACGTCCAGTATAACCAAGGACACTGTGGTCGTGAAATCGTACACATTTAAAGAAGGAACGCGATATATGTGATCTACTATTTATGCGCAGCTGCGCGTTTTTTTTTTTCTTGTCAATCTCTTTTAACAGATGCAAATCAAGTTCTTTAAGCAACCTACTTCACCTGTGGGATGTGCGAGGTTGTGTTCCGGCGCATTCAAAATTGACGGATACCATATCCACAACCATCCGTTTTCTTTAATTTTCGTGATGGCTGGAGTAGAAAGGATGCAAAATAGTCTTCTATGCAGATGTAGTCAGGCAACTAGGAACACACCGCTTCTGAATTCATGTTAGTGAACGAAAAGCGTGCATATAAACAAAAAGTGCGCACTCCTATAAGCACTGGTTTTGATGGAATTAGGCCATATGTCACACCAGTGTATGTATACAGTAACATCTCTCAATGCAACACAGTCTTAGAGCCGATCAAGTTGACAAGGCGAAAATGCAGCAGGAAACAATAAAGCTGAAGCACACTATAATATTTCGTCCTATATATCATGACATTGCCAGAGCTTCTATTTTATGCCTTCTTTGAGGGCTCATGTTGAGTAAGTAGCAAAACTCTGATGAGCAACTACGTGCTTTCGAACCAGAACGCACGCACTTCAATTTGGGGTTTATCCAGCATCATTAATTTCATGGTGTTCTTTTTTTCAGTTTAGTGCTAGCACGCACGCTATTTCTTCAGTGGTGTCCGTAAATGTTTAACTGTGCTCGGAGAACTGCTATGCAGAGAAAAGTTGCTTCAATCACGATGAAAATCCGTTAGACCATGTGCAGATAAAAAGAAGCACGGTGAAGAACAAGTAACAAGAGAATCAACGGTTTCTGGAGACTTGTACAAAAGGAAGGCAACATGTACAAACCTGTAAAGTTCACTGAAAGTGCCGGTGAACTCTAATATCAAAATTATTTATGCGCATTTCTGCACACTTCTTATTTTCCCTTTCTTTTAGCATTATGTTATAGGCCTAGAAGATGCTGAAGCATTTAGGTGGCACCATTTACTCCTCTTAGCATGACAAACAAAATTAAATTGCTAAAAGCGCTGAAGAATACTGAATACAGTCAAACAGCATGAACACATACGAAGTTCTGCTCACTAGTCCAGGAAACTAAAAAAGATGATTCGGGCACATGCACGAAGTTGTACATACATGTAAAAGCACGCCTGGTCCCACAGATGTTCTTATTTGGTCTTGAAACGGCTCCCGGCAGCATTATACGAGTAGGTATTGACTGAAAACAAATTTTCGTCACTGTCTTGCCTTCTGATAGCAAGCATCCTAACACGTACCGCTAAAGTCACCTTTGTCTTCTGTAGGACGTCCGAATCCGTCGGTCGCTCAAAAAAAGAAAGAAAGAAGAACTCCCGGAACCACGCACACCCCCTCATGCGCACACGGTGGGTTAGCCAATTAACTGACAGTAATTATGAAAGCTGTGTCACGCTCGATTGCTTTAAGGAGATTGTTCGTAATATACGGACTCCACGGAAAAGAAACATTTAGCCGACACTGTGTGGAAGTTAACGAAGCTAGCGAAGCTTGATAACACCACTTAATTTACTTAAGAGTCTCAGGGAAGCTTTTACAGCCTACGGTCAGCCAACTTCCGCGTCCGGTCGGCTTATTCTGCTGTAGCTATAGTACGCATGTCTTCAGTGAACTTTGTATCGCAAGATAACGAAAAGTTGCACAAGTAACACCGCCCACATATTATAAGCGATAGACATCACATGCGCTAGTCGAGCCACAATCGTTGCGACTCTGCAATAATCGCTATATATCATTGCAGGAACCACGTCACAAGCCGCAGCACATCTGACGAGGTTGCTCAGTTAAGACAAAATGAAGCTGCTCGGTACAGTTACGCGGCATTGTCGGCAGTTCAACTGTGAAGCGCAGCAATCCCACCATAATAATTTTTAGAATTGTAAGTAGGGCAGCATATTTCACAGAATTATTTTTCCTATCACACCAAATCATTATGCATCCCAGACGAAAAAAAATTAAATTATGGGGTTTAACGTGCTAAAACCACTTTCTGATTATGAGGCACGGCGTAGTGGGGGACTCCGGAAATTTTGGCCACCTGGGGATCTTTAACGTGCACTTAAATCTAAGTACACGGGTGTTTTCGCATTTCGCCCCCATCGAAATGCGGCCGCCGTGGCCGGGATTCGATCCCGCGACCTCGTGCTCAGCAGCCCAACACCATAGCCACTGAGCAACCACGGCGGGTGCATCCGAGACGAATTCACAGTACTATTATCAAGCTCAGTATAGGTCACCCTTCTCCTCCATCCGATTATGATGATGATAACGATGACGATGACGACGACGACAACGACGAAGTTGGTGGTGACGTTCCTTTAACGAGGAACGTACCCACAATTAGGGATGGACCCGGAACCGGTTGGTTGTATGAACTGCAGGAGTGAAACGAAAAACTTGAATGGGGTAGTGCACAAAGTTTTGTCGTCTATGTTATTGTTTTGCTTGATTAACTACAAGCTACAGGAAATTTGCCTGATGAAGACCAGCTAACTTTAAATCTGTGCCAAGAGAAGCAACATTCATTAGGTGCCTGTCGTGCTGCCGACAGAATATCAAGTGATCCCCTTAGTGCACTAAGATTAGTATTTGCATTCTGGTACAAACACACTCCTTCACCAGATAAAATTTCGTCAAGGTTGTACCTGGCTTACATTTGAATATCTTGTCTTTACGTGCGATATAATTATTTTCAGCGCCTCACTGAAATCGAGAATTCCCACTGTCCTCACTGGCTTCATATCTTCCCACTATGGCAGACAAAAAAAAAATTCGATGACTCAATCGGTGCTCCTTTTCCCGAGACATCAGCTTCTCGGAGTGCTTGCGGAGGTCAAGCACAAAGAAACGCATCATGCCCACAGATTCGACAAAACATAAATTTCCGAAAATGGTGCCCTGCCAACCAGTTCCACGCACCTCACATGTTTCCAATCTTGCCATGTCATTTCAATAAAACAGTTCATTTTAAAGTTGAACGTGCTCACCGACGCGATCCTGTCGCACCTGCGCACATGTACGCAATACCCAATGGCCGGTGAAGCCGTGCATGCCAAGGTTCCGCCCCGTATATGAACCGTCTGGGAAAAGCGCTGTTTACTCTCACTTGCTCTATGGTTGCTACTCATGCTTCCTTTCACTGCCGTGCGTTTAGATTCGCGCTTCCAAGCGGCCAAAGCGAAATTGAGTAGAATGGAACAACGGCAAGGCAATCGAAATCTTTTAAAATCGTCGCCACCGCTCTCACTGGCATCTAATGGCCAGTTGTGCAAGCAAAGGTGAGAGACAAGGGACAGCGTCGATGATGGTGGACTCTGCTCCGCATAGTCCTGCGTTCCAAACGTACGCATCGAGCAATGGTACCCGCTCTCCATCACCTGAATGTTTAACCAGAATAAGCACGCAAGTGGAATTACAGTGCGTGCCTGCACACAGAACAGCTCAAGAAAACGAGACTTGTGATTGGTGCGGTTGAAGCCGAGGAAAGCAGAAGTGCCGGTGAGAGGAGGCAGAGATAATAGCTTCGCTGTCTCAGAGCTGCAATATGAAAACGGGCGTTTAAGTAGTACGAAATGAAAAAAAAAACAACTATGTGTGCACTTGCCAAAATAGAACTGATGACACAAAAAAAGAACACATGATTGTACATAACTCCAAGAAAGCGTTAATGTGTGATGGAGTAAAATCCTTTTTTTTTTAAGAAACTTTGCTTTGCCTTCCCGCGTTTGCTAATTTCTTGATTCTTTATGCGTATTCTAGCATCCTATGAAGGCCCTACAAGTTCGCTCTTTGCGTGTTCTGACTGTAAACGAAAGAGCCATATATGAGATAATTGTTCGAGAAAACGTCTTTCAACATTGAAGAGTAGTCTTTTATTGCCAAGGGCATCGAGCATTGAACATCATCTGCTGGATGCAGTGCCTGCCATTAGGTAGTGCCAGAACGTCAGTGTCGCAATTCCTGGCTATTATTTTTTTTTCCGCATGCAAAATTTTTCGTGCATATATAGACGCTCTTCACGCTTCTACAGATTTACGCTTCGTCTTTTCTGTGAGACAATGTACCATATTTCGCTAGAATAGCAGCTTGGGCTTGTTGGTTTTCCATCCTGCTAGTAACAGCGCAAAATGTAGACAAGGGACGAGACAAGAAGACACCACAAGCGCTGACTTTCAACAACGTTTATTCCAAAAGAAACACGGCTTCTTATAAACATTGCCCTCACGTGTCGCAGTCACGTGATCGCACATCATGTGAAACAAGCACTTTTTTTCTTTTATACACTCAAGATAGCGGTTGCACGTGCAAAAGCTCAAGTTCTTTTTTTGTCAGAAACAAGGACGGCGTGCTAACGCATTGGTCACGAAGCTGAAGAGCCGACAAACCAGGAAGGGTGCACGACTAATCACCAGAATCGTTTTGTGGAGTGCACGGAAGCCGTTGTGTATTCAATACCTCTGAAATGTGGAAAAAGGTATGTAGGGCAAACTTCTAGATGCACAAATGAGAGACTGAAGGAACACAAACTTAGCGTCGAGCAGGCTAACAGGAATCTAGGCATACATATCAGGGATTGCCCCTCAAAAGATTGCGCCGCAGAATTTAGACGCTGTAAAGTGCTGAAGAAACACAATGACCAGCTGGTCCGGGAGATAATTGAGGCGGCCGAGATTACCAGACTTCGTGACCAATGCGTTAGCACGCCGTCCTTGTTTCTGACAAAAAAAAAAAAGAAAAAGAAAAAGAACTTGAGCTTTTGCACGTGCAACCGCTATCTTGAGTGTATAAAAGAAAAAAAGTGCTTGTTTCACATGATGTGCGATCACGTGACTGCGACACGTGAGGGCAATGTTTATAAGAAGCCGTGTTTCTTTTGGAATAAACGTTGTTGAAAGTCAGCGCTTGTGGTGTCTTCTTGTCTCGTCCCTTGTCTACATTTTGCGCTGTTACTAGCAGAATGTACCATATGTCTCCTTTCAAAGTGTGGCTGTTTTGACCGTTCACAAATTCCTCCACAAGCAGGTATGTTCAAAATATCGTTGTTTTTTTATCTAAACCGTCATCCTTCGTCTTGTAGGTAACTCGTACTCCTGGACATTTCTCTTAAACAGCGTCATGACGCATGTTTTTCTCATGTGTGCACAAATATACGCACTTTGTCCAATATATTTTGCACGCCACTTCATGGCCAGTCTCAGATGCGAACGCACCTACATTCACACCTAGCTTGTCAAGTTGTGGCATCGCAAGCTTCGCGGTAGACGCTCCTACGCTCACAAGCTTTTCTCGGTCTTTGTTTGGCGGTAGCAGTTTGCCAATGCCTGTGGTAGCTGAAGCAAATTACGCAACTCCTGATAGCAGCGCCATGTAAATGAGGTGCAAGAGGGCGTGGCTGCTTGTAATTCCTATAAAAGACTTCGGTCCAAAGCTTGCCCAGACATTTGTCTTCTTTTTTATCAGGAAGACGATGGCGGGGCGGTGAAAAGGCTAGTAAGCGTGCAAACGTTATCCTGGCATACTAGTCTGGGCACGACTATACGAGTTTAGACCAGCAGGTTCATTAGGACGGCGAATATCTTTGAGAGTTTCCCTGCTTGCGTTTGATGAAAGTCCTGCTGGCCCGGTGCCGATCGAAATTGGCTTATTGACGGCACCAGATCGAACTAGAAGGATTGACGTGACCAGAGCGTCTCGGTTCTTGATGGAGCATGAAGCTCGCTTCTCTTTGATGTCCACTCGAAGAAAAGAGCAGTAAGGGGGCCCAATCAAGGCACCCAGCGAAACGGTGTCACGCGAGGAGGACAACTATCCATGTCGTGTTCTTTTTATCACTGGTTGGGGCTTGCAGTAAATGGAAAGATATTTTGTGCAAACATTTGTTTTTATAGTAGTGTTCTCCCCCATATAACATACATGACTAGGACGTATAAAAGGCTATGCGCGGACTACACGGATAGAACTCTTCCGTCTAATTCAATTCGTTTTATTTCTGCGAATGGGCGAAAATGTTAATAATTATCTCTGAGTGGAAGAGGGGAGGGAGGGTGGTTGCTGGTCAAATGCTGCTATTGATTGTAATACAGAGGAGCGAAAGAATCGCAAGGTAAATGAGGTGCAAGAGGGCGTGGCTGCTTGTAATATACCTGTTTCAGATTATGCTACACTGTATATAGAGAATAAAATACAAATTTTAAAAGGTTATATCATTGCAAATAAACACCAATAAAAAAAACAGTAATTCATTCGTGGTTTAGTAGACGCTCAGTCACGAAAGTACTAAAGTACCATTACGAAGCTCTCCACAAAGATGAGGGCTTGTTTGTGTGCTCAAGACATACTTCGTAATTCGTATCACCAATATGGCCTTGTAATTATTTGTCCGCAGGCGTCATATAACTTTGATAACGTTGCCCGGTACCACTGCTATATCATATGGCAGTAATTAAGGAATTACACTGCATGGTATCACAGTTTCTCCGCTCAAAATGAAGCTTTATCTCAGAGCTAACTCCTATTTCTCTGTTCAAGTGCATTCAAAGCGCAGAAATGCTCTCCACTCACAGCCTCTAAACTTGCTTGAATGAAATTTTTCTGGCTGTAGATAACAGAATGTTAATTTCTGGCCATTATCGTATCTTAAAAATGTTGCCAAATGTTGGCAACTTTCAGAAATCTTGAAGCACAGACTTTTGGAAATCTATCAATACCAAAACAGATATCGCAATTCCGTAAACTGCATCTGATAGAGCATCTGCGGCATAATTCACGAAGCTATTGTCTTTTGTCAATTGTTCGGGAGCCATTAGCCGACCGCATTATTTAACGGCATGACTGGTACCATAATTGTCTGCTGGCTGGTATATACTCTTACGAATAATCCTAGAATAAGAGCTTTTTTTGTACGGGTCCTTAAGCAGACAAATGGGGCAAATGAGTTTACAACTTACGAAAAGTTCTTACAATGCTTATGGCAGTCCAAAAGCACTGTTCACAAATAACGGGTGTATTACAGAGTGGCATATAATGCATACATTCTCAGTAGGTTATGCTTACAGAATAGTGGTATCGTTTTTCTTTTTCTAACAGTCCTGTTAGCCTAATACTTTCTATATATATATATATATATATATATATCTATATATATAATTTTGAGATTTTCAAAAGCCCGTATTTCGAAGTGATGAACTAAATTTCACATTTTCTTGGTACACTCGGTACAAAATAACTTTTCGGTCATGTACAACAGGCCTTATCGAATTCGGTGCAGTAGACTGTGAACAATGTGATACATTTGTTTTATTGTATGTAGATCTGAGCTCGTGAGGCAGTACTCCCTTTCAATTTAGTTACCTAAGTGCAGTGAGGAGGACTTAAAATAGGCACATGCTCTCATATGACGCGGCCATATTTGGTCAGCATATATTACCATAGTCAACTCTATACCTATCATTTGGGAAGCAATCTGTAATAAATAATTAGGCGGCTCTCAAAATAAAACAGCGGAACAATAACATATTGCTCTCATTCTCGCTTGTTCACCGCCATTCGGAAGCAAAACGTTTTAAAAAAATATGGTTTCTGACTACCTTCGGTGATCCCTTCCTTTATGTTTCTTCTCAACCTTCAGCGTGTAATTACTCAGCACCAATATTGCCCACGGCCCGGAGTCCCTAATTACAACTACCTTACGATCTTACACACCCGGCATTCGTCCAGTCGGCGACGATGAACAAAAAACTGCAAGAAAACGAAGAAATAGGAAGCGAGACGGTGCGTGCAGAATCGATCGTAATATATTATTTTATTAGTATAAAAATACAGCATGGCGCATCTATGCTGAGAACTCATCAAAATTGGGGGGCACTTTCTGCCCGCCTTTATGTCTCAACTTTCCGTAAGAAACTGGCAGACAACTTCTTTAGCTACAGTGACGTCCCAGTCTTCCTATTCTCTGTTGATCTGTGTTTGCTGCCCTCCAATAGCGAAGACAGGTGGGCTGCGCTCTTTGGCAGCCCCGAACTCAACGACCAAACCCTGGCCGTCCAGAGTGCCCGCGATCGGGCCGTCAAGCTCGGCTTGGCGGTCCCTGCTTGGGACTAGCCGGGTGGCGCGGGGTCTCCCCTGCGTCTTCTCTGGACCTATCAAAGTTATTTCACTCGCTCGCTCGCTCGCTCGCTCGCTCGCTCACTCACTCGCTCACTCACTCACTCACTCACTCACTCACTCACTCACTCACTCACTCACTCACTCACTCACTCACTCACTCACTCACTCACTCACTCACTCACTCACTCACTCACTCACTCACTCACTCACTCACTCACTCACTCACTCACTCACTCCAATAGTATTGTTACGTAGGAAGACATCGACGAAAAGCTATTTACAAGTATATTTACAAGGCAATACGCCGCAGTTGGCCAAGAGGCAACAACCCGCGCTAGCTTCCAATCGTCGTCGTCGTCTTCTTACTGCTCGGCTCTTCGTCATTGGAAATACTATCCCGTAGCAGTATTAACGTTAGTTGCTCATCACAGCGTCTAAAGCTAGTAATTGTGGTTAATTGCGAAGCTGTATAATTTGCCAAAGTAGGTATCGTCAATGATGCTGCAAGTTGAGTTAGAGAATGCTAGGTGTGCGTTGCTTTATTATGGGAGTGCATTTTAGGTTCGAGTCCGAAGTTTTACTTTGTGAGCGTGCGGGTGAAATACGAAGCTGTGGCCGACACGAATAACACTTCCAGAGAGATGAAACGTACACAGATCGATCAGTATGGAAGACTGCGTTTCTACGGTTTGAGCAGTGCGTCTTCTTCTGTTTGTGGTTCTTCATAAATATCCTTTGTGGAATTGGCACGCATCACAACTAGATCATTGCTTACTTACAGGGCGCACGGTTGACGTGCTTCAGTTGAAGAAAAAAGGAGCAACCGCTAAATTACAGGGTTCCTGAGCTAAGAAAATAAAAAAACCTATTGTAGAGAAAGCACATGAAGCCCGTTCGTAAAATGATATTTGAACTAGGGTATTTTCTAGGCTTTCCCACGTAGCGCGCTATAAACACTGACTTAAATTGTGCAAAGCAAGAGGGGCGAAAAACATAATAACGACCGCTTGATTTTTCGATAGGAAATAAGAGCGTCAAAGCCCAAATAGAGAAAGCCGCGTTTACTAACTTTTAAGGTGACACCCTGACACTAGAGATATACACCAGCAGCAACGTTGCCTTTTTTGCTATTATATATTTTTTCATAACTCGCTGTCATTGCCCTTTCCCGAGCTTTGCGTTATTTTCGTAGTTTCACATATTGTTCAATGTCTCTTCTTATTCTAATTCTTTTTCTTTTGTATTCACTTCGCGCCTTCTGGCATGTGCACTCTTCATTTCGAGATTGTTGTTTTTATTCATTCTTTTTGTATTGCTCATATTCCACTGCGTTGTTTTTCTTTTTTTTCATATATGCGTGCGCCAGCGCTCACACTTCACAGTTGTTCCAGGGCCCCGCAAATGACTCATTATTATTATTATTATTATTATTATTATTATTATTATTATTATTATTATTATTATTATTATTATTATTATTATTATTATTATTATTAAAATATATCGTAGATCTACATATATAGAGAAAAATAGGTGAACAAACTAGCTGGCAGTTATTACCCGTAGAGTTACAAGGCCTGCCACCTTTGTGAAAAAAGAGGGAATAGGAACGTAGATAAGAAGGGAAATAAGGGTGGTCGAAAGAAGAGGACAGATCACGATGACTAAAGTAAACCATGACAAAGAATATAGCACGGCAATAGGAAAAGAAAAACCATCAATGCTGGTCGCGCGAACTTCAAAAAATAATATTATGCTGCCCTCTTCCAAGCAACATTTTGTTCATACCATACAGGACACAAAGAGGCGAATTTTCTAACTTCCAAAATAAAATGAAGAAAGCGTTTCTCATAGTTCCCCAGGTTATCTTTCTTTCCCCATTTGGTTAGGCTGTCTTCCTTGTCACTTCTCACTAAGCCATCAAAATTTTAATGAGGTCACTGTCATCTCTGTCGTTGCGCTTTTCTGTTCCCTCTCGTTTCGCGCTTTCACTATTGGCCTCTGTCTGAGACATGACAGGCGGACCGTTTATCGAACTCTATTAATCACGCTTTCGCGCTCAGCTGGCGCCGCCTAATAAAAAGGTGCATGGCTCAGCATCGCTCGATGTCTGAGAGGCGGGGATCGTTTACTCATGTTCTCACAAGTGTGCTCCTTTCCTTGGCAAAGGAAGGTTGAACGCGACATACGAATCTTTTGAGCAAAACATATCTGAAAAAAAAGATGAAAACAAAAGAGAAAACTACGCTTGCGATATAGTCTGAGAACGACTAAAACAGCGAATATAAAATAGCGCGATGAAGTAGATATCGGATAAGAAAGAACTGGTAAGGTCGAGCGAGCACATCAGGAATCGCACACGCAAGCTTTTTCTTTCCTGCGCTTCTTGTGCGCCTGAAGTTGGGGTATACGCCATGTCTTAAGTGCGTAAGTTCGTCGCGTGGGTGTCGGCACAATTCATGATTGCGTAATGCACTGCGTTTTGTATGTGCATTGCTCTCGAGCAACCAAAAAAAAAAAGTATTTCGTGCCGACGAATACCCTTTGTTTCGAGACCGATATATTTTGCTGTGTCTTTACGGGAGGGGGGGAGCAACAGCTATTGCGATAGGCGGTCAGCGAAAGCGGCTCGGATAGCAACACTTAGGTCATAATGTCGTAAGGGCACGCGTTGCCTCAGCAACGTAAGGAGAGACGCGTCTCAGTCCGGTCCCTAGTGGACCAAGGGTCATGGGCGGCGCTATTCATAGCTACCGCCAAGTGTTAGGTTACTAAAAGTGCTGTGATTCGCGCGTAATTACCTTTCCTCGGTACGTTGATATTGGACCGTGCACCTATTAAATTGATTTGCGTTGCCAGCACTATTTCGCCATTCCCTAAGGACGCAGTTCAGCGCATCCTTTATGCTGATAGTGTTAATCTCTGACGCTAACATGAAGAAATATTCTGATGATTATTTACATAACGTCGGATGAAGTTTTCTTGGGGATTTCCCCTCGACACACAATTGCTTTGCAAAGTTGTCTTCCTCACTGCGACTTGCGATGGGAAAACTGAAGAAAATATCAAATTATGCCATGCAGGTTACTAAAAAGCAATAACAGTGGGGATGCGAGGCCAGAAGCAAAGTGCGACATGTTAAAAAGTGCCCGTTTCTTCAGACGAAATAAATTATCGCCGCACTGGGTACCAAGGCGCGGTGTGTTTACGCAATGCTAATTGACGAGTTTACTTTCGGCATGATCGTAATTCAAGTGCAAACTAATATAGCAACGTGATCAATACTTTCCAATTCTCGCTTGTATTTTGCTTCTCCCTTCGGAACGTTGTCCTCACTCTCGAGTGCTGTTGCTCGGGCTGAGCTTATTTGTTTCCCTTCTTATGTTTCCAAGTAAGAACTTGTTTCGTGTTGGTTTCGTCAACGGGGCAGGTTTTGGTATTTCACTTGGTCGCGGGATTGCTGGAGTGCTATAAGAGATATACCTTCGTTCCGGTCTGCACCTAATGGGCATCTAGTCCGCTCAGCGACATATGTATAATTTAAACTATGTCAACTCCGCGCGCGCACCAACGAATGGGCGAACGCACCAACAACCACGGTTGTAGCTGAGTGCTGACGAAGGGGAGGCGAAAGGAGGGGGGCGGAGCCACAGAAGGCGGCACGGTAGGGAAAGCAGGGCGCGTACATCAACCAAATCCGATTTCGAGAGGACGGCTCGGGGGAAGAGTAATGCTCCTAAACAAAGTTTTGAAAGCTCGTTTGTTAACAGTTAATCTGATATATGGAACAGTAGAAGGAAATGAAAGATTGGAAGAAATGGGGGGAGGAGTGCTTTCCCTGGACGCACGCCACGGGTAATCTGGGAGTGTAGTTAATTGAGTCATAGATGGCGAGCAATCATTCTCGAAGTAGGTTCCTCCCGGAAACAAGACGGCGTGCGCTGGCGCGGAACACCAGGCTGGTGTAGGCGACGGTTAAAGCAGGGAGGATATGTTGGAAACGTCTATTGGTGGTTCTGTGGCACGACACAGCAGAACCCATGCCACGATGTGTTTGCCGAATGCCCGCCGTCGGTCCGACGAGGAATGATGCAACTGTGTATACAGCGCTTGTATTTCAAGCCAGGAAAATGGCTGTCAACGAAAGCTTGTAAATTTTATTATGGCACTCTGGGATACTTCTTTCACGCAAGAACCTTTTGTTGTCAACACGCTTGAACCAGCGTCAGAAAGTAACTTTAGACTTTTGGTTGTACGCAGGAAGCGTCCAGATATACGGGAAAAAAATTGAGTAGCCATTACACTCTGTGAAGGTAGATGACCAGCGAAGCTGTAGCACATCACACAGGGTTAGACAAGGGTAAATGTTTTTTTTTTTTTGTCCCTCGTTTGGTAATGACAGTGACGATAGCTTTGTGATTGCTGTGATATACACTGATCGGTTTGGTTACAACCTTGCACAGAATCTTGGTTAAAGTTATATCCATACACGACTGCCGTTGAGTAGTTGAGTGACGTGAATTGGCGTGGCACTTCAAACGAAACTTTTTTAGTATAAACGGAGTGAACCATTTCTTGTCTAGTTTTGAAATGTCAACATCGAAGTCTCCAACGATTATCACAGTGGTAGTGTCATTAGAACTAACCCACGCAAACCTTACGGGGCTATGAGTCATTGCAATTTTTGCTTGCTTACAGGGGTATGAGCCATTGCTCGCAGAGATGAGTCACTGATGATGACATTTTTGACATACTATTCCCTCTGTTGTATGCAGGATTAGAAAGAATGTAAGGAACGTTCGCTTCACTTTGCTGAATCCTTGTAGCGTCTGCCTTACGGGGCTATGAGCCAGTGAATTTTTGCTTGCTTACAGGGGTATGAGGCCATTAATGACGATAGTTTTTCTTGACCCACACGAACAACATACGGAACCTTAAGCCTGTACAGCTTCGCTGTAAAAACATTCTTCCGACAGTACATATATGTACTATCGGCATAAATTCAGTAGGGAAGGAGGCGAAAGGAACCAAAGTGCACATTTGTATTTCAAATCTGATGTGTGTGAGCTATTTTTTTGGTATGATCCACTCTGTGACTAAAAGCTCAGGAACGACAGCATGTTTACACCAATACAGCCATCACCATGACGATAATACACCCACCGCGCTATAGATTGGGGACTGTGGTGTTGTGCTGCTGAGATCGAGGTCACTTTAAGGCTTACGCTTTAAAGGGCTTTTCGCGTGACAGTACTGGGTATCTCCATGAATCTGTCAACGTGAACGTTTTCATTGCTTCGTATACAGAATCAAGCTTCGCTAGTGCAGAGAGCTGCTTTCCACGATTCTTTCTTTGCGCGATATGAAAAAGTAATAATAATAATAATATCACGGCGCAGTCGTCGCAATATATATATATATATGCGTGTGTGTGTGTGTGTGTGTGTGTGTGTGTGTGTGTGTGTGTGTGTGTGTGTGTGTGTGTGTGTGTGTGTGTGCGTGCGTGCGTGCGTGCGTGCGTGTGTGCGTGCGTGCGTGCGTGCGTGCGTGTGCGTGCGTGCGTGCGTGCGTGTGTGCGTGTGTGTGTGTGTGTGTGTGTGTGTGTGTGTGTGTGTGTGTGTGTGTGTGTGTGTGTGTGTGTGTGTGTGTGTGTGTGTGTGTGTGTGTGCGTGTGTGTGTGTGTGTGTGTGTGTGTGTGTGTGTGTGTGTGTGTGTGTGTGTGTGTGTGTGTGTTCTTTTTGCAGAGCCTCTCTGGCATTATTTCTACTGGCTCAATTAGCCAAGCGTCTTTGTGTGAGAACAATATGATATCGTTGCGGCGCTTTCTACAGAAAAAAAAAGAAGATTGCGTCAGTTTGAAGAAAGTGTAACAGCTCAATTTCTCGACAACGTTTCCTGTCTTCCGTGGATAGAGCACATACGGAAAGCGCCACTCAAGGGGTCTCAAATTCAGAAGTCCCGCTTAATAGCTCTGCCACATTTATGCTTCAAGAAGGGCCGCAGAAATGTGATTCTAGTAAAGACAATGCGGTATTTTCTAATGACAACAATGTGACATGACGTGACGGTGCTCAATCGCTCAATGGTGTCGCACTTCGTGCGATTACATAGAGTAAAACATGTCAGGTCTGTCATTAAGTTGCTGTTTTGCGCAGGTGGCTTTAGTTTCTTGCTGCCTCCACATTTACCAGAGGTTGAGCAATGAATGGCCTCCCATTGAGGAGAGAAAACATAGAGAAGGAATGGCACAAGAAGAAAACAAGACAGCCTTCTTCAGGGTCAATCACTCTCTCCCCCCGTCCATTTGGCAGCCAGCTTCTTGGCAAATCCGCTGCAGTGGATAAGCGCTATGAAATGAGGCGCAAGTGAGCAGGAAAACCCCTAAACCTCTCTTCATGTTGGTACATGCCATTTCTATCAGGTAATCATAATCATGACAACAACCACATTTCACAACAAATCACATCTGAACGTAAAGAAGCTCGCACAGTGCAACACGAAGCAAACTGTGTTGCGGTCCATGACACGGCCGCTTCGGAGCCAAAGCCAATTCACAAAGGGCTGAAGTACGAAAGGCCAAAAGAAAAAAAAATGGCAATGCATAATAAACATGATGCTAAAAAGGTTACACAAAGTCTGCAGATAAACAACATTTGTGTGTTTGTACACATAGGTATACGGTGTGACAGCTATGAACCAGACTATTACAACACGGGTATCGACAACATTGCTATCACATTATACTCACGGTACATATGTATCATTCTCGAGGATAACTCATTAGGGAAGTTTTCTTACACCATGTCTTTGTATAATTTGGCTGCACGTAAGCAGAGAGTGAAAAGCTATTTGGCGAGCGCTAAATCTCTCCAAAAACAGCTAAATATTGGACAAGCAGTTACACCTGCAAAATCAACTGCTAGGGCTCTTTCTTTATTCTCAGTGCTCGTAAAAAAGTAACGAAGTACATAACTGCAAGTCCGGTCACCTGACGCACGAGAAAACGACCACTTTGTTTACTAAGGGTGAGTTGCAGAGGAAGCATTGACTTCTCTCCAGAAAACAGATATTGTCCGTAGATTTGGTTACACGGACGATGATAGCAAAAGCTATTTCTTGTATAAGTGTCTTACTGTGCGCACGGGGCACGGCTCCTTTTAATTTCAAATTTTCAATTGCCTAAACTTCAGGCAAGCACCTTAAAAAGCGCCACACCAGAGAGACTACGAACAAGCGATAAGTTAATTAATGCACCGCTCGGGTGAAAGAAAAATAAAGGAAAGAAAGAAAACCACTTGGATATAGTTCGTTTTCACAGAATGTTGCTAGATGATAAACAAAATGGTCGCCGTTGTACAGGCTATGCGGTACCGGAACAAAACAACGACAGCATGAACAGTCAGGAAGGGTATGACAATTTTTGCTGCAGATGCGGGAACAGGAAAGTAGGGCATGCGAAAGCCCTCAGGGCGCCGCAGCTTACAAGCCAGCGATTCGCCTTCCGTGCCTATTTTTGCACCGCCGCGGGGAAAGAAAAGCTTTTTCAGGCGCTAGGTATTTCCTTATCCGTTCCAGCGAGGCAGCGCGGCACCTTCCGGAGCCTTCACCGCCAACGATGCGCGCCGCCAAACGAAGTCGACCGCGTGATAGCTTCGCACGGCGTCAGCTGTATACCGGCTTGTCTCCGTAACTATCCTGCAACGCACGCCGAAGGCCGTCAGGGAAGAAAGTAAGCTCCCTAGGCTTTTCACGCGGCTGTATTGTCAGACGCTCGATCGCATGGTCGACGTCGAGGTAGGATGCTAGCTTTGGCGAATATGGTGCCTTGCCACAGTAATGCGCAGGGCGCCACTGTGCAAGGACTTGGCGCTTGTTTGCAAAGAAGGTGCGGTGTGCGCACTTGCTTAATAGCTGGTAGAAAACTATACTTAAAACTTTAGAGTAGTGAGGTGACGAAAAACAAATCACCTAGATGGTAAACTGCCCCGGCCGTCTTTCGCTCAAGTGCCAAACCCTTCAGTCCACTCACTGATGCCATAGAGAAAGGATTACACCTTTCAACGCACTGCACAGTCCATGAAGTGGTCCGGGCCAAATCGGACGATTTATTAGCCACGACCTTCGTGATCAATCATGTACTGATGGCCAATGCCGATTCAGAATAGAACAGTCTTGAAATAAAAGATTACGGTGCACAAACTGATAGTGTCACAGTGCTTTTTATGCTTTATTTCCCGCTTCTGCTTGTTCAGCTTCGGTTTAGTGGCATTTTTGATACGACAGTCCTCGTGGCCGGTCTTCGATTGTCATGCTCACAGCTATTCGCTAGAGCCTCGATGCGTTTCTAGGAAATGACAGGGCCATGTGGCCCCGTTTTAACTCGTAGCCAGTGCGCTGTTGTGTGGGCGGTCACTGCTGAATAAAGAAAGAGAGGGTATGTAGGAAGGGGGGCGTTAACTGTGGGGGAGACGACGAGTGAAAAGCCGGCTGGCTACGCAACATTGGTGGAAAGAAACAGCGGTATAAAAATTCAAGAAAGAGAAAGACGTGTTCAATGCGAGCTCAAGGGATCTGAAATTTCCAATGGAATTTAGAAGGGTTATATTGTAAAAAAGCACGTATGTCTGAAGACGAAAGGGCTGCGTAAGATAACTGTAGGTACGGCTCTCGACTTGCAAGTGGTCTTATCCACCAGCCACCCTTAAAACACAGAAACCATTAATCGAGGACTTCCTTTTGGTAATCTTGCTGCGAAATTTTATGCAGCTCGTAAGCTACTAACGGTATAGTGTGGCGCAGGTGGTTGAGTGAGCGCGCCAAGTTGTTTACTCTCGATCTGCGAAAAAGGAGCCGCGAAGGCGAGGATGCGTAACGGAAACCAGGGCGCAGCTGTAATTACAATCGGCCGAAAGAAGCCCGCGCGAAGCTCACCAAACTCGCACTGCTGCCACTTGGTTACTCGTCTCAACCCGAGACAAGATGCATGATCACGCAGGCCCAAACGGCACCGGACTCGGGCAGGAGAGGGAATAGGAAGGAACGCCGAGACGCGGATTGGAGACGTAGCATGGCGAGGAAAGAACAGAAGCAACCAGTCTTCCCAAGACGAATACGTAGCAGAGAAGGTCGGCCTATTACCTTCCCCCAGCTCCTGCTGATGCCGTGCTTCCGGAGACTGATTGGGGCGGGCGCCCGGTGGTCGTTGGTGGGCCACCGATGGCTGTAGCAGGGTTTGAGCTTTTCTACATGAGCGGGCGGTTTTATTTCCTTCGCACAACGATCCGGCCTCTCCCGGCTACACAACCACCTGGCAACATTCGTCGCTTCGTTCCTGGCTTTCTATGCCCTCATCGTAGAGAGGCTGCGTCGCAATTTGCCTCGTTAACCGCCCGTCTTGATGTATGACCCAAGGCTCCGCGCCGATCAATTAAAGCTGAGAGGTGATCAGTCATGCTCCGTTCGATGCAAGCGCCCCTGCGCTGCATAATGCTTTGTCCAGATAAGGGGCCCGTATGCTTGCGTGACGCGTCCGTGCGCTTGGCACTTACAACCAAGCACCCCATCCGGAAGAACAGGATAGCGCCTCTGTAAAGTGTAGCCACTTACTTGTTTATCATCATTACTTTGTCGATACTTAATCTTTGATCTATTTTATTGCAATAGCAATTATATGGGCACTCGAGACGAATTTTTGGCGTCGCCATCGCCGTCGTCGTAATGTTCCATATAAAGTCCAAGGGTGAAAACATCGTCACCACGCGCCGTATGCTGTATGAGCGAGTGAAAGCGTGCAAGGGTGAGCCGACGATGGTGGCTCAATCTCGTGCGCACAAAGCAGAAAATTGGAGACGAAGCGCGCCGTCTTCCGTCGCAGGCAGGGTGTCGGAACGAAATATTTTTCGTTCTGGTTTTCGTTTCGTTCCCCTGAAAAAGTTCTGTTCCGGTTCTGCTCCGGAACAAACAAAAAATGATCCGTAGTGGTTTATAATGGTTTGCCTTCGCATGCAAAAAATTTCGAAGCAATGTGACGAAGACAACACGAACGCCGGCGTTCGTGTTGTCTTCGTTACTTAAATTAAATTATGGGGTTTTACGTGCCGAAACCATTTTCTGATTATAAGGCCCGCCGTAGTGGGGGGCTCCGAAGATTTCGGCCACCTGGAGTTTTTTAATGAGCACATAAATCTAAGTATACGAGTGTTCTCACATTTCGCCCGCATCGAGATGCGGCCGCCGGGACCGGGTTTCTATCCCGCGACCTCGTACTTAGGCCTCCTATATATGTGTAAATCACTTGCAAGTAATTTTCTTCTGCACGTTTGCATGCACCACAACAAACTGGACACGAAGGTATAGCACCTATTTATAATGTAGTCCTTTCTGATTTCTGTAGACCATCGAGTTCGTAAGTTCAGGTTCGCGAAAGAAGACTCACAACTGCCGGTTATGCGATCTTTACACTTTCTTGTAGGCAGAGCTTGAAATGCATGCAATGGGAAAAAAAAAAGAGGAAAAAAAACGTGATTTCGACACGCCTTGTTTTCAAGCGAGCCAATTCCCCAGCGTCAAGCACGCGCACAATTTCCAATTCCTTCGTTGGACCACCGGGACGAGCCACGGGACCTGTCCTCTCTTTCTCGCGCGTTGCAGCCAAACAGCAGCGACACCACCACGTTTCCGACGTTCGCGGAAAAAGGGGATGGGAAATAACAAAGCGCAACGACGCTTCCGCATTTGCGTGTATTCCTCGTAACGCAATATTCCGGCGCAGGGCTAACTATACAGATTGTTAGACCGTGAAACTGCGACTGCGAACTTGCAGCCCATAGCTCTCTCTCGCGCGCTGCCAACGCGGGACGCTGACTCGCGAGAACGCGGCTCACCCGCGCGCTTTGCCGCTTGGCGAATAACTTTTGATACGGTTAGCCGCGTGGGTAATTGCCCGGCCTGTGCACGAGCAGCGCCCGCCGCCGCGGGCGCTTCGCGCCGCTGTCGGCCAGGGCCGCTCGCTGGCGGCAACGACGGTTTGCGTTCGTTGGCCTGAAAGCGAACCGCGATGCGCGGCTATGTCGCGCTGATACCCACCTTCCCGCTCGGCTGGGAGCCGTGGCGGAGCGGCAGGGTGGAATCACGGCACGCTCCGCAGGGCACGCGCGGCGATGGGGACTCCCCCGAGGGAATGTCGAAGCCCGCGACACGGTACGCACGCCGATCTCTTGGATGCGCAGGCACGACGTAGCTCAACTCTCCCCGTGCCGTCAGTGTGCAGTTAGTCGGCGGGCTCTGCGCTCTGTGCTCATTGTGACCAAGCGACACGCGGGAACCGCTATTGTAGCGTTTCGATCGCCGTCTTTCTCGCAGTCCAGCCTTCATTGGATTACAGTTTTGGCGGGAACGCAAGAAAGACGCCGCCGGCATAATCCATGAGCATTTCATCACGTTCAAAAGGTGAAATTAACGCTTTGAGGTTTCGTATTCTCCGCGTATTGCCGAAGTCGAGTCGCATATAGCGGTTGAAGCCGGTAGGAAGGGATACCTCAGAGGTTCGATTTGTTTGTTAGTGAAACCATACGAAGTGACAGATAATGAAGCTAGAGAAAGTATAGGGGAAATTAATTGCCACGTTTAATTGAAAGGTAAAATTATTACGGGAACGTGTACGAAAAAATAACTTGCGACTGGTGGGGACTGAACCCACATCCTCCGCATTACGCCGGTGGTTAGTTATTTGGAATCGCTAGAATGCATGCATTTATTTAACGATCTTTTCCCTTCTTTCTCGTTACCGTTGTTGCTACTCACTTTCCTGCGTGTTCTCTACTTATTTTGACCCTTTCCTTCTACTCGGGCGGAATGTTGTGCCGTAATTAGTAAATCATCAAGTAAATAAATCAGATACCATGCTATAGGAGGCCAAGCGTTTGCTGGTTACGTGTAATATTTTCCGTTGCTCAGTTGACACGGCCGTTCCTGTTCAAATTTTTACATGTGGCCTCCCTCGCGTACTACCAGAGAAACCTGGAACACAAACTAACTACGCAGCAGATTTTTCAAGAAGAACGTGTTAAAAGTCGTATTAGTATTAAGGTTTTCGTTTGATCAATATGACTTCACTACTGACTTGCTTCTATTCGGGAAGTGTGACAAGGAGCCTGTGGGGAATAATAATTTAAAAAAATAACACTAATACTTCCTTGTTTACTAACCAGAACATCGCAACCTATTTTTGTACGCCTCATACAGTAATCCTCCTGAAGAGTCAGAAAAATTGCGTTTGCACGGCTTAGAGAAACGTTTTCTGGTAAAAAAGGCGAGAACATGCCGTACAGAAGTGCGCATGAGAAGAATTCTGGTTGGAAAAATATTGTGGAAGGGTGAATATATTGTAAATATTATTTATTGTAAATTGAGTGTAGCATAGATGATAAAACTCGCTCTGGGTAATTTCTATGCATCTCTATTCAAAGAGTCAACGAAGGTAGCGTCCTGCCATCGTCTATGACTAACGGAGTCGGATGTTACACCACACTTGCAATAGCAACGAAACGGTAATTTGTGTCGGGATATTCTGAATCTTTCTTTTTTCCTTCAGCCAATAATGCTGCTGCCCCATTATATTTCACTGTTCATCCACAGGCATTTCTCGCATAATAGGCGCAATAAAAACAAGCAACCGTACCTTCTATTTCTTGCCACAGAATTCTACTCGCCGCCTGGTTAGCTCAGATGGTAGAGCAGCTTCCCCAGATACGTGTTTGTCCCTGGTTTGAGTCCCGGACCATGGACGAATTTTTCTTGAACTGCGAGTCTTTTCTTTCGAGCATCTCATAAGGGTTACCTTTGTAGCAAGTGCTGCGTGCATGACTCATTCTCTCTTTCTTACTTGCTTCTCTCCACCTTGCGGCTTTCCGTGGAACTATTACATCAAAATCTACTAGGCGTCGATGTCTTGTATAATTACGATAAGCAGGTCTTCGACGAATAAGCAGAAAGGCAGCGTCAATGCAACATTCTTGCGAACAAAGCACTGCTACCAAGTGGTGAAACCTGAAGCATTTATACGCTTCGTTAGACTACCAAGCTCTGCTAAATCCTGTGTTTGTAAACACCAGTAATTAAACCAGTTTTCACAGTTGCCCATGTAATGTCAAATTGAATCAAGTCTGTAAGAGAATTGCAACTCACGTCCATTATGCTACTGTTGTATTTTGGGTGTTTTTTTATGGGTTCATCAAATACAGGGTTAGATTCTTAACACAGAGTTTGGCACTGTCTTGTGACTCACCGTCACTACAACGTCGCAATACAAAACCATGTAAATTGCTCAAGTAAAAGTATGTGAATAGATGAATAAATCACACATATGAAGAAAGAAAAAAAGAAACTGGGATGGATGTTATACTCGAATGAAGAAATCGAATAAAACGATCTTCTTATCAGTGAGGGAAGCTGGCCAACAGCGCCGGCTTAGCGTTCCATCCCCTAGGTGCTAAGTGCTGCACTTCTAATACCACAGACATCAATTAACACCAGCACAGAACAACTTGAACCCTAGACCTTTCTCCACATCATTTTTCTCCTCATTCAAGTGTACATCTCTTCCCCAATCCTCCCTTGATGTACCCGTGCAGCCCAACTTCCCACATGCTCCCTGCACACTCAACGCATTATTGTACTGCGAGGACGGCTAACGTCAAAGAATTCAGGCTGACTCATACGGCGAGAATTCTTTCTGTTATTTCGCTGCAAGAACCTCACGCTTCACTGTATTATTATGAATTGTTAAACATTCCATGAATGCTTTCTTTTTCCCCTCATTTTGGTATTCTCGAATTCCGCTATAGAATCGATTTTATTATAATAATTCAAACAACAAAGTCGAAGCGTTGCCCAGTGCGGTGGCTGTCATTTGTTTCAAGAGGCGCTCTTTTGAAAGCATACAGCAGGGGAGCGCTCAATATCTAGGGAAAAAAGCGTTTGATTCTGTCGCTACTAAAGTTCAGCATTGCTTTTCGTCAGATGAAAGGCTATTATGCGAACGGTGCCTTCTTTTACGATGGAGAGGCCTATAAAAGCACAGTACGCTGTGTTTCCTAGGAAGGACAAACAGAATGACAAGCACAGGGACATGCACTATGACGGCGCTCATCGTGCAGATCATTGAAAGCGCAGTAAAACGTAATCTTTACTGAATGTGGAAGGCGGTCGCTGAAATAGGGTTTAAAGAAAAGAACCCGTATTCACCAATTTCGTTTTTGTTTAAAATTTGTACGGATATGTGAAGCGGTAACGACAGTGGATGCTTTCTGATTGAAAATCTTTTCTGTGGTGGACAAGCTCTATATTTCTCTGTGTTCTATATTAAGGAAATACGACTTGGATGAGTACGCATTTGGGCTGGTTGGTTCATGATTACGAGCAGTAAACAGCACTAAACAACAGGACAAGGAGAGGGACACAGACACCCTTTGCCACAGTATTGTTACCGCAGGGAAGCAAGAAATGAAGTGTTTGTTCCACTAACCAGTACATATCATTCACAAAATTTGACGGTGAAAGCCAAATTCTCAAATGAAAATTTTGCGAATTTAAAACAAATTTTACAAATCCACTTTTGATACACATGAATAGAACTAGAGCCTAAACAAAAAACTATCTTCAAAAATTGTGCAGCGCAACCTTCAACTACTCGGAACTCCTGCTGCTGCTGGCGACTTGGCGCTCATTTTTCAGTGTCAGCTGGCGCGAGTAGTATTAATCATGGAGCAAAATATTCCCAATTATATATCACTGTAAAGCTCATCAGTAAAGTTCTCATCCATCATGCTTTAGCGCTAGCACCACTGAACGCAGTGAAGTAAGGGAAAAGCAAGTATTTGATCCAAATAAAAATAAAACGTGTGGCTGCTATATCGAATGAACTGCCTACCAATCTGCCCCTGAGCGTAGAGCTAACGGTTTCAGTGCAGTTAAGCAATGGAGCTGTTTTTAATAATGTTACCGAAAATTTAGCGTCCACGTAACTCAAAATTGGGATGATTGGAGCAAGTGAAAGCAAAATATAGATAAAGACACGGCCGAAAGTACGAGTGGTTCTTTCCAATATCTGCTCTCGCTCCCAAGAGTGCTACCGATTATCATTTCCGTGTGACGATATGGCGACGATACGTAATTACAAAATCAATACCCTCCTAATTTCAGCCAAATCGCGTGCAGGCGTATAAGCAACCGAGAGAAAAGTGACGGCGCTGGGGTGGCCAAGAAGCGAGAGCGAGGCTGGTTGGAGGCTCTGGAGGCAAGAATACGCTCGATGTTACGAGGACGATGTTACGATGTTCACTGGCCACGTATTCAAAGCCAAAATGATCTTCACTTCGCTTTGCAGAGGCACGTTGGAACCGACAGTGGTCAACGAGATCTTGGGTGCACAGAGCCAATAAGCGTTAGTGGGCCACGGGAGAAAAGAACGTCCCTCCAAGTGGTCAAGATTCGTGCGAATCGCTTCTCGAACCGTTTCACAAATTTTGCAGGGAAGCGCAATGCACCGCATTGGGTGGGCATCGTCAATAAGGACGAGTTCTACCAAAGTAACGCTGAACCGACAGTGCCATCTGGCATTTATATTTATTTTTATCAACGAGAATGTTCTCAAGAAGTTCTAACACAACATTTCAGTATTGGCAATTGAGAAGTAGTTTTGCCAACACAATACAGTGACTAGGGTGATGTACGCTAGAAAGGCGAAATTTTGATAAACAGCACCATAAATTGGTTACCAAAATACGAACGCAGTAATTTTACGAAAAAAAGATATCAAACAGATATGAGACGGAACAAAACAGAGGTGCAAAGACGAACACATAAATTCATAAACATTCAGAACATCCTCCGCTGTGCCAAAATAAGCACGACAGAACAAAATAAAAAAGGCGCGATAATGTTGTATATGATGTGGCTTTAAACGTAGCGTTTGCATCTCGCATTTGATTCCCGCGTGCAGGATACGATATTGATAAGGTGACGGTCGAACGAATAATTCACCCAATTAGAGTTACCGGTGCGAGCTAACGGCTATCTTTGACGCATAGATGGTAGCGCTTCACAACAATGGTTTTATGAAACTTTGAAATCGTTACCGAGTTTAGTTAAGAAAGGAGCGAAGACGACTAACTATCGAAGTTGAGCGTTTTCAATAAGCACAAACACTGTGCACTTCGTTTCTTGAATCCAACCATCACGCAGCTAGTCAGCACTTATATGGTATCGCTCAGAGTTCCCGCTTTCCTAAAGTGTAGTGGAATTTTTACTCTCAGCAGCACTTGTTTTGCTGTATTTTGCTCATCGCCACTCGAAAGAGATACAGACGATGTGCTAATTGTGTCACACGGAGGGCCACTAGTTCAATCGACCCTTGTTCGTTCTTTCTAGTACTTCTCTCTCTCTCTCTCTCTCTCTCTTCGTGCTTCGGCTGTTCACTCTCTTCGATCGAGGGCAGCTGGCCATGCTTTTAAGACCACTGTGCGTGATTGGGTGTCGACTGGCGCCACGTCGCAAAACACAGAGTCAGCCGTTTCGTTCACCCTCCAGAAAATACGACGCCTCGCTTCAGTTTGCCCGTCTGCTGTATGCTCTGACGCCATCTGGAAGCTAGCGGCAAGCACGTAGGCGCAGGCTGTTTCTAGGCCTCCTGTTTAGTGGGGTCCTGTGCCGTTCGATGCTGGGTCAAGCCGGCAGTTATTGATCAGTGCCGTTTGCAAAACATCCTTCCCCCAGTTTGTAATTATGCCGAGAAAGAGTAATTGTAACCGCATGAATGGCTTGAGTCATTCCATATCAATAAGAAGCCAACAAACAAAGACACCAAGGACAGCACAGGGGAAATTACTTGTATTTACTAACTGAATTCAAAAAATGGTAAATTAATGGATTAAAAAGTGGAAAAAAAAATCATGAGCCATTTCACTCTGTGATGGTGGTTGACAAGCGAAGTTGTTTAGCACACGACACGGAGGTGACACATAATTTTGTACAAAGGCACGAACTCATTTATTGTCTTGATGGGTCGTCATCGTGACGAAATGTACGCACACTCATTTATTTTCTTGATCGGTTATCATTACTTCACTCACAACTGCAATCAGATTCTTTAAAAATGCCAAATCGATGCACGTACGCCGCTGGGTGGTTGGTTCGGCCGGATCGGTGTGGCATCGCAAGGGATATGTCTGCAACACGGGAAACCCGCCGTGGTTGCTCAGTGGCTATTGTGTTGGGCTGCTGAGCGCGAGGTCGCGGGATCGAATCCCGGCCACGGCGGCCGCATTTCGATGGGGGTGAAATGCGAAAACACCCGTGTGCTTAGATTTAGGTGCACGTTAAAGAACCCCAGGTGATCAAAATTTCCAAAGTCCTCCACTACGGCGTGCCTCATAATCAGATAGTGGTGTTGGCACGTAAAACCCCATAATTTAATTTTTTTTTTAATTTTTCAACACGGAAAGCGTGAACCACTCCCTTTTCGATACCGACACTTCCACATGGAAATCACCGACAAACACAACAGACGTAGTGTCGTCGCAGCGAATTCACGCAAAGTGAGTAACCATGAACGCTACGGGACTGTGAGTCATTGCATTTTTTGCTTCCCTACGGTCGCTCACGGGGGTATATGCCATTGATGATGACACTTTTCAACATGCTGTTCTGTATGCTGTATGCGTGACTAGAAAGGATTCAAGCACTGTTAGAAAGAAGTTAAGTGCTGTTCACTTCCCTTTTCTAAGTGCTTGTGGCCTCTGCCTTACGGGGCCATTAGCAATTGCACTTTTTGCTTGCTTTCGGGAGTCTGAATGCTTATGGGGCTCTGAGCCATCAGTGATGATAGTTTTTATTCACAGAGAACAAAAACGCACTGAACCCTATAGCCATATACAGCTTGCTGTAAAAACAACTTGCCGCCAGTGGGGAACAATCCCACGTCTTCGCATTACGCGCGCGATGCTCTAGCAATTGAGCTCGATTGGCAGAGCATCGCACGCGTAATGCGCAGACGTGGGATCGTTCCCACCTGTCGCAAGATGTTTGCGCATACCTCTTCTTTCACCATCTGTCCGCGTGTTCTTCCTCCGAGTTAACTTCTTCAGGCTCGCTCCTTCACGTTCGGCAGCACAGTGAACCTGAAACAAAGATGGCGCAAGGCATACCACACATTACTCTGCCATTTTAGATGACGAATTATGTCCTTAAGCTCCACCGCGTGCCCAGCGGAACTGTTAAATGTCGATATGTGAAAGCCGGATTCACCTTCAATGGTGCGTACACGCATTGGGATCGCCGAAGCGGTCAGTGGTGATGAAGGGCCCTTTGAAATTTTCCAGATACTTTTGGCCAGGTGACTGCGAGCATATTTTTAACTCTCTGCTGGCCTTCCTATCTGAAGAACAGGGTTGCTGGTGACATATTTCCTCCGGTTAATAACCTAGTCTCCCCCATGGTTCTCTTCGAACAAAATATTCAATATGCTACTGTTCGGACACAGATGCATTAACCATTCCCAAGCCAGTCTTCCTGGTACAACGCAGCTGCCGTCGACACAATGAAATGGTGCCGTTTTGCGTCGCATTCAAATATATGAGGGGTAACTTGTCCGCAGATCTCCCTCTGCTTCGATCTCCGTGGCTCTCAAACAGAGGTCGCCAAGCAGCGAAAGCCGCCCTTAATGTTGGATTTGTGTGCCCGATAAACAGTAGTGCAATCCCGATGGGAGTAGTGCCAGGCCTTGTCGACCGGCGCCAGCCAGTTCCATGTAAACAGAGCGTCGCCCTAGCACGCCGCTCCCAATGCAAATAGGCCAGCTCTCAGAACTTGCTGCAACTTATTGATTCTTGTAGTAAGTTCCGGAGTTTGCGTGCTATAGGACTTGCTTGCGCAACCTACCAGCGTCGCCTTGCTTTTGACCCTGCTAGTCTTGTTATTACTCTGTAATTTTCATAGTCAATGCGGCTCATCGCTGAAAGTGGTGCCCCTGCATTGAAACTGGTAGCTGATTTACATTCCTTCCACTAACGTCTCAAGCTAAACCACGGTTGCACTACTTGTGAAGATACCTAACTTCTGTGTCCAGACAGCCTAGCGTTAAGTGGCGAGGTATAAGACTATTATAATGGTAGGACAAATAGAACAACCCGTAATAACGACGAGAGATGCCACGCCAGCCAGCTCCGTGATGCAATGCACCTCTATGCTGTATATATCCTCTAAGTTTTAAAGCCTTACATGTTGCTTTAAAGTGCGAAGGCGTTCTGGGAAATGCACGGTACACCTGCCGCTAACAGTACTACAAGTTCGAAGAATTCTTTTTAATAAAAGAAGCTGGATCACTTTTCTGACCACCCGCTGATAAATGAAGATTCGTACTGACCGATGAAACCATCCTTGCTCTGAAGAGAAACACAAACTAGCTGCACGGGAGTAAGTCGATCAGAGCCCACCTGCGCTGTGCTACTCGTCTAAACGACAGCAGTATTTTTAGACACAACCTCAGGTGCCTTCGTACTCATAGAAATCTTATTTTATACCTCAATGGTAGCAAATTTCTGCGGTTTGGGTGGAACACATGCCCAACTTCCGTAAAACAGAGAAAAAAAGAGTATTGGTGTGCTGAAAGCAAAGGCACAGGTTATAACTTTGTGCCCCTTGTGGGCTGATGGCACAATACAATTAGGCAAAATTTTTAATATGTACTTCACCTTCTGGTTTCATTTGTCTCTCTTCCCACTGACATTTCAATCACTGTGTGAATTCAACGTCCCTGCTCACGGTATCTGCTGTACCTATTTTACAAGCCTGTTATTTTAGAATGGAAAAGTATTACACAAGGATTATAACACGATCAAAAAGTCTCCATGCGTGAGCTGCATGAGCGGAAAGCATCCATTAGCTGGCTTCTTGACAGTAACTTTCTTGGTGCGAAGAAGCCTACTTTAATAGTTGCTTTCTTTGGTTATGGTTGTTGCGGGCGACTTACCTTGCCATCTGTGTAGGCAATTGCTCCGCATGAGCGTTAATTCTCGTTGCTGAAAATTCTGATAACCTTTCAGCCAATTAGGTGTCATGCATAAATATGAGTAGAGGGCGGGATAATTTGTTTGGCGCTATCCTTAGAACTTTAGAGAACGTTATTTGTTGCCCACATGTTGCCTACTCGCGAAAAGATGTCTTCTTCGCGGGTTTCACACGTGCACAGTCTTTATATTTTTCCGGTGACCGTTTTTCCTCTGCTAAACATTGTTACAAAGTTATTGCTCGACGTAAGACGCGTCTTCATGTACCAGAACATTCTCGAATGTTGTCGCCGATTCTATAACGAAAGAATCTTGTCTATCTGATGCAAGCACGAAGTGAACACCTGCACGCATTCTGAAACGTACGCGAGCCCTAGCAATTACACTAGAAAGTACGACGAATCATGTATAAATAGCCTACACGTTTTACCCATAGAACAGATTTCGGCGACAGTGTTCGCCGCTGTCGCTGTTCTTGTCACTCGTTTTCTTGCCCACGTTCCCCCAATAAATCGTTAAATTCTTGACTCAGTTTCACTGCATACTTCCTGGCTCTTTACCGTCGCTACAACGTGGCACGCTTGTCGGATTGCCTCTTAGCATCGAAGCGCCGGCAGGAGCAGATGAAAAAGGTCATTTCACAGCCTTAATAGACCTCCCCCGTCCTACGTCAAGACGAGTCAGTCACCTGATCTTTCAGTGCACGCGGGGGTGTTTGGTGGGCAAAAAGCACGCCGCACGCGTTTTGGCGCACGCTGGCAGTTTCATCTATCGCGGGTGTTCTTTTTTTTGAGTGTGTGTTTTGTGCACCCACCTTGGTTAGCCATGCCGACGCGTTGTTTCGCGGTTGGATGCGTAGATCGTGTATAAGAAAAAGAAACAGCGGGATTGCCTTTTTCAGTTTATCAAGAGAAAAAAAAGCGGCGACAAAAGTGGGTGCTGGCTATGGCTCACGACAAATGTCAGCCGTCAGACGCCGACAGGACCTGGAGAGTTCACCTGTGCTTTCCTCAAGAACTCGCGCTGACTTCTGCCTTGGCAGTGTCCTGTTACTTTCATGCTGGGCGATGTTCGTTCAGAGCGCAAACATGGGAGGCAAGCGCTGGGACAGAGCCGGGTCACGTTCGCGTGATGAAAGGAGTACTTGATACGGAGGCAGCTCTGCAATTAACATATTAGATTAGTATGAACTGTGTGAACAGCGGTTCGCTACTGTAGAGATCAAGCATTTAAACGCCCTGCGGCATCGATTGATTGTCCTGTCACGCGGGTAATTTCGATTGGGACCGAGCGAGATCTGGATAGAGTGCTACTATACTAGAATTTCCAATCGCGATTTTGCTCGATGCGAACCCATTCAATCGAGCTTCTTCATCGCGATCATAGATGTGATTCATTTGCACCGTCAATGCTCAGTGAGCGCAACCGAATGTGTCCCCATGTTCCTTCATGGCAAGGCTGGCCGCCTTAATCGAGTGGTGTGATTTCATTGCTGCCCTATTGTATCGTCCAGGCATTAAAATTCCGAGGTTTCATGCGCATAACAACAATCTAATTGTGAGGCACGCCATTGGGGGGAACTTCGGAATAATTTTAACCAATTTGGGTTCTTTACCTTCCAAGCAGTGCATAGTGTGGGCCTATTTCTTGCATTTCGCGAGCATCTAAATGCGGCTGCCGCAACCGGCATTTCATTCGCCGACATTTGGCTTAGCAGTGCAGCGCTATCGCAACTGAACCGCTTGGGCTTGTAGCTCCAGGTGTCTCCACGAGGTAAACATATGCCGCCTAATTCCACGTTCGGTCAACACTTCGGATCGTTGTTCCAGCCGTCTAAGAGAAAAGGATGGGGGCATAGAGTTTCATACAATAATTACTAGAGACAAATCTGGTGCTATAGGGTCTAAGGGATATGCGAGCAGGACGGTTCAGCTAGCATGGGAAGGACGGGTGGTTCCTGGACTTGCCTAAACTTCAGCCTTCTGACTTGAAATGGCTTCGCGACTTTGTAAACTCGTCATTTTCGACAATGTGCGGTGTAATAAATAATTAAATAAACGTTTTTCAACTGTCTGACGGCAAGGTTAGAGCACAGGGTCTCTAGCACAGAGGCCCGATATTGAAACATTACGCCATGGACATATGCATCGACAAGTGTCATAGAACGCCGTCGTGAATTTCTCACCGGCAAGCCAGTGCATTGAGACGCTTGGCGTGCTTCAATTTGGCCATCTCGACAGGCAGAACCGCCGCATTTAGTAGCAATTGTGCATGTATTCGCAGTGTTCTGCCCTTAGAAGATTATATATTTCTCTAAAATTTAAGAAAATGAAGGCAGATAAGGAGTAATTTCGAGGAAGCCACAAGAACGTATCAAGCCGCAACCACGAACACCAGACAAATCCATGTACTACCCATCAGTGCCACAGTGGCTGAACGATTGCAGCGCCATAGTTTCCTCCAGCAATTATTGCAGGAAACTCTGTGGATCGGGGTGCTGCTCACCGCACGCGAAGAGCATCTCGACGTACCACTAACTGGCAGCTCGGACAAATCGGACAACTTTATCGCAGCAGATTACCGTGATAACTATGGTGCGGGGGAAGGAAGGTTTGATTGCCAGCTTTTTACACACGTCTCGCACTTCGCTTCGCGCATGGCCCACGAGGTCACGCTGTTCACGAAATGGAGTGGTCCATTCCCAGCATAACGAAGGCCTCCTTTGCTTTCTTTTTACTCGCAACAACTAAGCTGGAGGTACGGTCGATGCAATGTGTATTTTGAAAAGCAGATAAATTGCAAGCTATTTATGATCCTTACCCTTCACTGTGAAATTTCGAGGGGCGATGGAGAAAACGACTTAAAGTGAAAACATATTGCTGCCTTTAGGGGCTAGTAACGGGTAGGTGCTCACTGCGACTTTGCAAGAGCGACCAGCAAGGCAACATGTCTGGTGAAAAGCCCTGACAAAGCTTTTCCACTCGAAGCTGTAAGTAAAGCTTTCGGCAATATTTCTGGCTTCCTGCATGTTGGAAGCGATGACCTCTACATTTGCATGGCCTATGTACGTAGGAACCAAAGGAACCGACAGTCTTAGTTATTTTGTTTGTTTGTTTGTTTGTTTGTTTGTCTGTCTGTTTGTTTGTTTGTTTTTTTGTTTTTTTGCTTGTTTGTTTGTTTGTTTGTTTATTTGTTTGTTTGTTTGTTTCCTGTGCCAACTAAGCATAGTTTTCAGATATTCTTACTATAACCGTAGCACAACATTGGAGTACCGCCGCACTTTTTACAATGAGGAGCTGTGTGGTGTGCATAGAATAAGTACGCCTATATATGTCAGGCTGGACATGGCATCATTATTCGAACAAATCAACACATCCAAAATGGGTGCAATGAGTAAGGCAGTCATTGTTACTTATGTTCCTGTCGCGAAATATGCGACCGTACTCGAAATTTTCGGGAGTCTAGCTTTTTGAAGAGAGCTAAAATCAAACTGAAAAGGGGAATAGTGGCAGCTTTCTACATAGGAAAACGTTACAATAAATGTATCACTGCGCTCTTTTCTTATCTCACGGATAAGGAAATAGTAATTTCAGAATATCATTAGTTTGTTAAATTATATCATTAAAGTTTATCCATCAGCTTTACCATGGCCCCTTTAAAATACCGCGCGAACGTCACATAGCCGAGACGTCAATGTGCTTTGACCGTACGCAACGCAACAAAACAGTTAGGTAACCATTCAGTTACCCTAACATACATCAATATTCCCTGTTTCCTCATGCTATCTCATTATGGAATAAATTACCACAAGAAGTATTATTATTATTATTATTTGTTTTGAACACATATACACATATACACAGGTATCAGGAAAGGGAAAGCGAGGAGCAGGCTGGCAACTGCCACCGGAAGGGGCACACCGCCTGCCTACTCTTCTGAAGGGAGGTGACAGCAACACAGAAATGGAAGATAGGAAGGAGGGGAGGAAAAAGGAAAGAGGAAAGGAGAGCAACAGGACAAATCTAAAGACCAAAGTAGAACACTGCAACAGGCCAAATCTAAAGACTAAAGTAGAACTCTGCAGCCGGAATTAAAGTGACGCAAGAAGTAGTTACCGCTAATACAACACAATCATTCGTTCATCTTTTGAATAATTTTTCTTTTGATCAATAGCGTTCTGCACACAAGGAAAGAAATTAATTAATTCTTGTCTGTGTGGTGTACTAAAATTAGGTAAAATGCGGGATTAAGTGATCCGCTGTGTGTTCATGGTTTATCACTACTTTGTTGTCGAATTGCGAACTACAACTATTGTGCCTACCTCATATTTATTGTTAATAATTCTAAATTGCAAATGCTGATGTCGCTGTATATCTTTTTATTGTTCTGTATTTTTCTATTCATGGATTTCTAGTTTTGTTTATTGCCATTGATGTAACCACTCGTGCTTGGGCCCGATGAAGGCCTGCAGTACTTGTAAATAAGTAAATACAGTAAATATTCTAGAACTTCTGTGTCCCTGCTGGATATGAACACAACTTGCTAACGTGCATACGTGTATGTTAAAGGAAGTTGCAGGGTCTAAATTGTCTCGCGGCCTATTGAGGTTTTGCTGTAAAATAGTCTTTTGGTGTGCCCTGCTTGTTCTGGTGTTCTCATTTCATTCGACATTTCTTTCAAGAGCTATTTCTTATTGATATAATGATCACTCGTTCGCCTTGTACTCTGCCGCGCAAGGATCGGTGTACAGGGCAAACTATAACCCAAAATTATTCGCAGAGCAATGTTAATTGCTCGCTTTTAAATTCGGACAGCTGTCGTATAGACAAAAGCAGAAAAACTAATGAAAGCAAATGTTACAAAAACAACGAAGAAACCCGATAGTCTTATCACGAAACGACTACAATGAAAATCGCACGCAAAGTTGGTACAGCTAGTACAAGTCTGGATTGAAACAAAACTAAATAAATAAAATATATGATGTTCAAAATTTCATTGAGAGCGCACTCATTTCCAAATTGCAGGTGTCTGCAAGCAGGCAGTATTGGTATCAAACAGAGAACGCAATCGCTCTTGAAATTGATTACCTCTGGCTCTCCATGCAGAGATCTTGTTTCGTTCCAACTGTAGGTCACATCATGAGAAGCTTTGTCTGCTTTCACTCCCGTTCTGTTACTCTTTGCACACCTCTAGAAACAAGCGAATGCGTCTAAAACAAGCATGAAAGCCTCCGCAAAAGGCTTCTTAAAGCACAAAATGTGTGGTCAAAAGAACGAACGTCCCTAGCTGCAAGTCGCAGTTCGTGCCAAGCGCCAGTGCGAAGGTACATAGGAACTTCTCAGCCCGCTATTGCCGCGGCCGTAACGAATCTGAAGTTTTGTTGGTATAGCTACAAGCCCGCACCTTAAGTTCTCGTTCCGAAGAGACGCGGTCTTTGTTGGCGATTCATTTCTGTATTTTTACGTCGTTAAACACTGGATCGACGAATGGAAACCAGAAAGGCAACTACACTGAGGGAAGGCGCTTACCTTGCGCATCTTCTTTCCTGTTTGTGCCAAAATAGTAAAATTCCGGCAGAGAAATACCCGGAGTCAAATCCAGAGAGGTGGTCAGGGTGCGCGGGTGGAAAGAAACCCGCTCGTATGTAATATCTCCAGGATAATGGGACCAAAAGCTTTCTTTGCCGCGGTAATCTCTTCCGAGCCGCCATTCCTTTCTTCTCGGTGAATCGTTCGTCTCTTTTCATTCAGCTGCATGAGTCGGGAATTCGCTGGTTCACTTCCTCTATTATGTTGCCTCTTTAATGAAAGTCCCTTGCGGTGCTTCTTTTCTTTAGCCCAAGTTTGCTTCTTTTTCTTTAACGCAAGTTAAAAGCGATTACGTGAGATTTGAACTGCTGTAATGAAAGAAGAGTGGAATTGCGAATCAGCCGCTTCACCCAAAGGCGTGAAAAGGAAGAACAGTCATTTCAAAGCTGAGTCATCTGAGATTTCAGAAAATGCCTTTTCCCTACTTCTGCAGTTTTAGGAGAAATGTGGATTGGTCGTGCGTGTGCGTTCCCTTTTTATTTTTCGAAGTTCTCGACGTCTGCCACGAAGTGAAAGGGGCGCACTTGTTTGTTAAAAAAGAACGACACAGTCAAAAGATTCAAGTCACAAATGCGGTGAGTGCTTCTTTAGAATTATTGCGCCTGTGCTGAACTGAAAAACGTGCTGCTCGTGATTTGTGCATGTTCTCGTTTTAAATTGGATCCGACGCTCCAATGGAAACCCTTGAGAGATTGCGAATCAGGGAGACAGCTAATCGCGTTCTCGCAGACAACGGCACGGTATAATTAATGCTCTACGTGAGGAGCAATTTGGCTTCGACGTCAGTGGATACAATAAAGCTCTATATACGTCTAGCATTCGCTGCAAAAGCCACTTAGACTGGAGATTTCGGTCACAATTCATGAACTTGCAGTTGAGCAAATGTGAAGCGGAATCCAACGAGTTCCAGTGAGCTTGCTGGCAGCAACCACAGCCACTGAAAGCTTTACAAAGCGAGCAACTGCCATGCAGAGCCCGGCAAACCTTACCGATCTGAGGTGTGCGAGCTAGCGAATAGGTAGAGACGAAAGCGCGGGCACGCTGCGTGCAATCGCCGGCACGCGCTAGCGTCATCGCTAGGCCTTACCTGGTCTATTGGGTCCGATAACAGCCGTGAAAGTATTTTGCTGATGTTCTCGATGGTTTCAAAATAAAATTTTCAAATAAAATTTGGCGCCTATAGGCACATGGATTAAGTCAGTAGTATTTAGATGACAGCCGCAATGACTGTTGAAGCATTAACCACAACGTGATGTCTCGAACAAGAGCCAGCTATCTTGGCGCTTACGAAATTTGGCTTGACACACAGCTGTATTGCATACCATTCTTGTTAAAAATAATTATCCTGCATTTCTTCAAATTAACCTCCTTTCTGTGAAAAGTCCTGATGGTTTCAACAGCATCGATGCTCCAGCTGTCGAAGCTGTACCCTATAGGGCGATATCCAAGTTTTCCCTGCGCATGGTTACCCTCCCTGTCTTTGCTCTGCCTTTCTCTCTCTCTCTGCCCTGCGCAGTGCATTCTCTTAACGAAACGTTCAAATCTTCAATAAATTAGGATGAAGGCGTTCCTGCAGACATTCATGAGAGTTGCAGATGAGCAAAAAGGAAAGAAATTTTTGTTCTCTCAAACAGCCCTTTGTAAACTTCAGTTGATTGGGCAAGTTTGGATGGAACACCTTCATCTATTTGCTCCTGGGGGGAGAAGTCAGTTTAATTGCGCAAAAGCCTAAAGGGGCCCTTGGTCTTGGTGAAATAGCATAGAACACGGGTAGCATACGCTGCTGTGAACATCTCAGCCAAGTTTCGCTGTCGTACTCGGTGCATGGAGCTCGCAAGCGAATCGCGAAGTCGCCTTTGTCTCAAACGCTCTCTTTTCAGTGGAAAGTCATGTCATCACATTCTTCTAGACGCACTATTTCGTCATTCCCTTAGACGGATGCTATTGGCCTAAAGCTGACATCAAGCTGCGATAGTCTACATGGCGAAACGACGCGGCTTCGGCTTGCAGGTGACATTGTCCTATTCAGCAACACTGGGGACGAGTTACAACAAATGATTGAAGGCCTTAACAGAGACAGTGTAATAGTGGGGTTGAAGATTAATATGCAGAAAAAGGTAATGATCAATAGCCTGTCAAGGAAACAAGAGTTCAGGATCGGCAGTCAGCCTCTGAAGTATGCGAAGGCATACGTTTACTTAGGACAATTACTCGCAGGAAACCCTGATCATGAGAAAGAAATTTACAGAAGAATAAAATTGGATTTGAGCGCACACGGTAGACCTACTCAGATCCTTACTGGAAGCTTACCATTAACGCTAAAAATAAAGGTGTACAATCAGTGCATTCTACCGGTGCTAACATATGGGGCAGAAATTTGGAGACTGACAAAGAAGCTCGAAAACAATTAAGGACTGCACAAGGAGCGATGGAACGAAGAATGATAGGCGTAACGTTAAGATACAGGAACAGAGCGGTGTGGATCAGAGAGCAAACGGGCATAGCTGATATTTTAAACGACATTAAGGGAAAAAACTAGATCTGGGCAGGTCATGTAATGCGTAGGTTAGATAACCGGTGGACCGTTAAGGTTACAGAGTGGGTGCCAAGGGAAGGGAAACGCCGTCGAGGACGGCAAAATACTAGGTGGGGTGATGAAATTAAGAAATTCGCAGGCGCAAGTTGGAATCGGTTGGCGCAGCATAGGGGCTTCGGAGATCGGATTTGGAGATCGGAGGGAGAGGCCTTCGTCCTCCAGTGGACTTGAAATAGGTTGATGATGATTTCTGAAATAGCCAATTTTCACTTGAATTGCCCTTCTCCCCTTCGATAAAAAGTGGTTCAGGGCCCTTCCAACGAAGCCTGGATAGGGTGGAGTCATGCGGCGCTGCTCTTAAATTGCACAGCGTATTTTTGGGACCCTTCCTGATTTCATCTACTAAGAAATGCGATCACACGTCTTGAAACTTCTTGGGATTTCAATAAACCCAAGCAAAACATTAAAGCTAAGTGTTTCAGAGAGTCAATCGCTACATATAAAAACAGGTTATAAATTAGATAAAGTGAAATGAAGTTTATCGAGAAGAAAGGCCAATTTAGTGTGCCAAGTCCTTGCCCAGCGTATACGGCTGCTAGGCATACAAGGGAATTTAAAGCTAAAGAAAGCGAAGGATTATAAAAAAGGTAACTACGTACAGATGTGGTCGTATTTGTGCGACTTGTTGAAAGAAATGATACATAGCAGTGTGACAAGCCACATGAAATTGATCATTTAAATTCTGGGGACAGACTTGCCAAACCACGACCTGATCATGAGGCATGCCGTAGTGGTGTGCTCCGTATTGATTTCCACCACCTCGCATTTTTTACTTTGCACCCAGATCACGAGACATGGGCGTTTTTCTCTTTTTTTCGCCCCCATGTAAACGTGAGCGCCGCGGCCGGGATTTGATCCCGCGACCTCGTGTTTAGCCGCGTAATGCCAAAGCTACCAAGCAACCACAGCGGGTAGATGACGTGACAAGAACCAGCAATAACACAACTCTGTGTCTTGTGCTTCTTTCTCTTTTCTATTTTCCACTGTTAGATCTACATTCTACCCAGTAGAAGAATTATCATGGAGTTCAAGTAGAATACGCGTGTGCTTTATGGACGCTGAAATTCTCCATATTATGTCCTGTCCAGTTCAATTGTTTCACGATAAACGTATAGTAGGTATTCCGTTACACTTGAATATTGGAAAGTAGTATTTAATGCGTAATGAGTACGCATCCTAGTTCCCTACTACGGTACAGATATAAAAGGCAGCACCGCATTCACTAGAGGCGCTTTTGTACCGCTTTGAAGCATCGAACTCGTGGCTGAGTGGTTGCGTCTCCGTCTCACACTTCGGAGACCCTGGTTTGATTCCCACCCAGCCCATCTTCCAAGTTGTTTTTTATTCATGAAGTGCCTGCCGGGATTTATCGCTCACGGCCAACGCCGACACCGACGACACCAGCTATTCTGCGACACGAGCTCCTTAACGCTGTCGCGTTAAAAGTTCCTCGCAGGGGCCAATGCCAGCAAACACTACTAAAGTGACTTTATGTCGTATCAAGGGTAAAACGTGAGCACGTACACTATTGTTTATTGAGGTCGCACACTTCGCGCGCGCACTGTGTGATTCGCCAGTATAACAAGCTTGCGTGAATTCTGTTGGTAGCGGGGGACAAACGAAAGTGTAAATTAGGATCAAGTCCACAATGACGCCCATGCCTATTCGGGCGGAGACAGATAGGACACGGTAAAACCGCCCTTGTGACCACGAATGAAGGTTTTGACAAGTAGTACCACTTGCACGGAGCGTTGTGCCAGTGGGCAGATCCCTGCGCAGATTTGGCGACGCGCAATACGTTTCGTGTAAGTGATGCTAAGTTGACATTCACTAAGTTGTCCAGTGACTACACTGAGCAAAAATAAAAAAGTTCCGCAAGTTTTACTTTAAAAAGCTGCAAGTAAATGCTATGTTTTTACCTCGAAATGTCCTTGCGTAGCCTAAAGAAATGAGTTAGCGAACGCTTTGAGAAAAGGAAAAGTCCCAGGTGTCCTTAGCTATCGCCGAATAGACGCTAAGGCGCTAAGGCCTTGTAAAGCCTACTGGAATTCACCTCCTTAAACCCCCTAATCCGACTTAATCCATACGAATACACTTTAATCCACCTTAATTCACACTAACTTACCTCAATCCTCCTTAATCCACGGTAACCCACCCTAATCCTCCTTAATACACCTTAGTCCTCCTTCATTCGCCTTAATCCATCCTAATCCACCTTAATCGTCTTTTATCCACCTTAGTCCACCTTAATTTACCTTAATCCACCCTAATCCATAACCACCCTTATCCTCCTTAATACACCATTATCCACTTTAAGCGACCTTATTCTGCCTTAACCCACTCCAATCCACCCTAATTCGCCTTAGTACAAGCACTAATCGATCATTAATTAACTTTTCTATAAGCAATTCATCTCTTCACACGGCTGGACATGCTTTCGCTCGTTTCTGGCCTTTCTTGTGTCACGTGATATTTTATGTACCTCACAACGCCACCTGGGAACATAGAGGTCTAAGGCTTTCGCCTTAATAAATGCAATATTGCAAATAAATGACCGAAAGATAAGCCATACAACACGTTGCTGAGGTCGTGGCTAGGTGCGCAAGTATTGTGTAAGGGCTAGGCAGCCAGAATCTCCAGCATGACTCTTTTTCCAGCTTCATCCTATACTCGCATCTTCTTTGATAGTATGCTCACACTAATATAGTTTTCTCTCCTTTTTGAGAGGCTTAACTCCTAAGGCTTACTCTCTGAGGAATGGCCAAGGAGCGGTCGCATTACCCGAAAGTTAAGAAGTGCGATGACGAAGGCGATGGGGGAGCGGCTAGCGCAGGCACGTGTCAGAAAGCTTCGTTGCGCTCCATTGTCTGCTTTCCGTTTTCCTACGTCAATTTCAAGGCTTGCACAGGTGAACACGTGTTCTCCAATGGCTTTTACGATGGGTTAAGTAAAGTTCCCGGCTGCATCAAAAAGAAAAAGACAGTGAGGTAGGGGGAGGGGGCGGAGATATCTAAAGCACACACTGTTGTCCTTAGCTCCTGTGCTGCTCTTTATTCTAGCTTATCTTGAGCTCCCATGGTAAATCCCCAGCGGACTAATCAAAGCAGGGGAGACGAGTTGCCACATAACCCAGCAGCTGAGGAGACTGAAGCTGCAGCGGGCAAGCGCAGAACACACGGGCGACGTTTTACCTTTCATGAAGTTTCAAAATCGATATAGGGCACGTGGAAAAGGCCTCTACCGTTCAGTTAAGCAGGGCAAAGGAAAAGTACAAAGAACTCTAAGGCCGGCAAGGCTTGGATGTTGAAGGTTTATGAAGGCCGGATGGCGCCGGATTTTATACCTACGGCTAATTAGTAATAAAGAACATGGGCGCATGTATGTTTGTGACTTTTTGTATGTCTAAGTCGAGAATTCCGTTCACGTCCACGTGGGGCAGTTTAGACGGTGTCGACTTATACTGTACATGTTGAACAGGGTCAGAAGGCAGTATAATAAATCGTTAGGTGTTCCACGCAGTAGTGCGATATATTAAAAGCGTTGTATATAGACAGAAAGTAAAAGACAAAAAATGTACTTGCGATGATTTCTACTCGAACGCATAAAGGTTCATTCTTGATTACGAAGTTCACTTTTTTTCTCCAACACTTCTCCTTCGAGAGTGGGCTCAAACGTCTTCGATTCGCAGCGTCAATGCTACCGCCAGTGGTTGGTGGAATGAATGGTTCAATGTCGTCATTGCTAAATAACAGGTTTAACACAGCTTTTTATAAGAAAAAAAAAGTCGTAAGCTCCGAAGCGTCCATGTAACGTTTATATTTGTTGCCCTAAGCGTTAGTTCAGGCGTTGGTGGCAATGGTATTGCAATTACTGGAGTGTCTTATGCATGGCAGGTGGATGTTTTCTTCAGAAAGGATTTGAAAGGCTACATTGCACTTTCACGCAAGCCTCCGTTGTAAAATATAAGCAAAATTTATGTGCTACACCTGCTATACTGAATCGAACAGCCTTAGTAGTTTGCAGAATGTACACAAAGACGTATGGAACTGGTCGCTACTGGAAATTTATAAAAATCTCTTCATATCAGTTCTTCACTTACAAGTCGCATTCAACTCACTGACATTCATAGGAAAACTGGGGCTCAGCCTAAAGCACAATAAAGTCATTACTATGAACGCTTTTCACGGAGGAAAGTACTCCAAAACGGTGCACAGCATTTCCGTCATAAAAAGTAATTTCGAAAGGGCGGCAAATGGCCCACGCAGTTCCCCTAGTCTAAGTGTGACTCTTCGGAAGGCTCCCCATTTCACATGCCGCTCAAGCATCTCACGTTTATTACCACTTGCATTTAAACTTTAGGCGTCCGAAATCTAATGACACCTCTATTGTTTCAACAGTCGTAAAACTCTGGCGTAATGCAGTGTCATTTCTCATTGCATATAATTGTCGATGGAGTGACCCGAAAAAGAGATGAGTGTGCGGTTTGTTTTAATCTAGAAATATATTGGCAACTTAGAGAAAGAACAGCCAGATATCAATCGCTTAGCATTTCTTAACAATCGAAAATCATATGAGAAGGTGAGACGGTGATTTTTGTGCGTTTTCTTGCTCCTCTCGGTGCTCAAACAAAGCGTGTTAATATTACACAGGGCTGCTTAGAATTATACCCAGCTCATAATTGTTTGCGAAATCATTCAGTATATGAGTGATAGCAGCCTTGTCTTGAAGACTTGACTGCCTTTCTGGAAGCGCACAGCTATCTTTCTGCGTACTATATAGGTGCTCCATATCATTTTTTTTTATTTTTTACAACTCGTGGGGCTATGGTTTATGACACGTGCAACATTGAAATTTTAATGCTGAAACTAGTTTGAAATAAACAAGGCTGCTTTGCAGGGTGCAATAAAGAAGTTTGCCCAGAGAAAGAAACTACCAGAAAGGGGACTTTAAAAACAAGTTCATATTATACTCACAGCTTTTGCTGCTTCCCTTGACACGTTTGCTGGCCCTTGGCCCGTGAAGCAAGAATCTTTCAATTAACACTAATGGCGTGTTCGTCTGTGAATGTTTAATCGACTAGCTTTATTCATTCATAAATTCTTCGTAATCGAGCGGTTTCAAGACGGATAGAAAAGCAAGTTGTCTCACTCGCTGTTTCTTTGAGAATCTATCATAATGAAAGGCAGTGTCGTTATTATTTATTTTTTGTAGAGGGAAGCCACTTGTAAGTTCACGTACGAGGCCAGGCAGCCCGAAATTGTTGGCATCGTTTATCGGTCCAATGTTCAAAATGACAGCTTGCTTTCGGAAAATGATGGCATTTTGTTTCCGGAAAACGACAAGCTTTAGTTGCTTGTCACCCCTTTTTGCATCGAAAGATTGAAGTATGTGTGGTGTCTCTGCGCATGTCATCAAAACCCTTCGGTGAACTTAAAGCTTAACGCGAAGGGGACACTACAAGAAGAAGACAGGACAAATCGTTGCTCTCGACTAACATCATTATTAGGTCACGTACCTGCTTAAAGGAACCCAGACAGAAGGAGCATGCGCAGAGAAACCTTCAGGACAAACAGCTCAATAGAGTGAATCATGTAACGTATTCTCATAACAAGAACAAACTTCAGTGTTGTACAAAGCAATAAAAGAAACACGTGTTATGAAGCAAGCGATCTTGTAAAAATGCTTCTGTTAATTCTTGAACAGTGGTACCGCCGCTGCTTTTCTATATCACGCTCTCGTTGAGAAGATCTTGACACGTACACATTTTGCAGCGTTGTGATGTGCTAAATGCGCGCCGGTTCCACTCGGCAAACACTATAGAGCTTCATACAATTACTAAAGAGAATTGTGGCGCCGTTGTCTACGGGAGCTGCAAGGAGGGCAGGTGAGCCGGCATGGGAACGATGGGAAGTACATGGATTTGGCTAAACTCGATCTCACGCGCGCAAAGGCGGAAGGCGGGGAAGAAGCGCGCCGTCTTCCATCGCGCGCAGGGCACCGCCGGGTGGGCGTTCTACTCTGGCGGCGACTGCGTATGGCACGGCTGAGCGTGGCCGCCCGGGCCTTACCTGGAAAGCGATTTGCAATGGGGGAGGACACAGTCTAGTCGCAACGACAGCTGATAGCTTCGTGTGTGGTGCGCTCTCGTCGCTTAGTTACGTTGAAGAGAGAAGCAGCACGAAGGTAATTTCGTACGCTGCTGCTGCCGCCCTTCCTCACGCTAGCGTTTTGACAGTGAGGTTCTGCGGTCATCGATTGAGATGTGCTCATGTTTGCCTGTTCATGCGTGACACCATGCTTGTTAATTTAGAGGGTAAACGAATGTATACTAGCTTATACCGCCGATGAAACTACTAGCCTTGCATCGTATATATCTGTCTAAAAATTTGCTGTCGCAATCCATGCTTGCCTTTCCGGCGAAACCATGCCTTTTTTTCTATGAGATAATTCTGTACGTGACAAACGCACACAACTATTGAAAATTCTGTTTACCCAGTTTGTCAAATAACTCGCTGAAGGAGCTTTCTCAGGGGCACACGATATCTATGCAGGGTGTTTCGGCGAACACTTCCAATGAACGAAAATTGTCTGTGGCAGATTGTACAATTCTAGTCCATGAGCTGTTCTATTCAAAGAGGCGGGCATTACTTGCACAAAAAAAATATGAAATGAGCCATAAGCAATTTAAAAATGTTTTTTTGAAAGTGTTCGCTGAAACACCCGGCATAATTTGCGATCAAATGTTCTGATTGATTTGATGGCTTGCATTTTTTTCTCTTCCTTTCATGCAATTTGTTCAAGGAAGAAAAGTGCCACACATTAGATCGACTCGTTAGGTGACTCTCACGTACTTAAAATGCTCGCATATCCGCAGCGTATTATATAAGAGTTGTTTTCGCAGTCCATTACTGCAGAGCTTCGATTGTCCTCCTTGCTAACACTGAAATAGTTGGCGTAATTTTTGTTTTAGCTCAAATGAAAGCCCATATCAAATTTAAACTCCCACGTCGTATATCGTCAGCCGCAGGATATGGGTAGCTTCAAGCAATGGTCATTACGGTTTATTCCCTGGCTGAAATGGAGATGTCAAGTTAGATTACAAATCCTTTCCGACAAGTATTACGCTTCGAATGGCCAATTTAAAACAACGATTAGCTAGAAGAAGAGTTTCTCAGTTTTCTGGGCCGCCTACGCCGACTCTTTGGTAAGTAATGGTGGGACGTGCTCTCCCACTAATCTCTGTCCTAAAACAAGAAGTTCCAGCGGCGATATGTTATTATTGAAATTAATTGGAAGTCGGAAAATCCGCGATTATATATTCGTAAGCGTAAGTCGATGGACATCTTGGAAGCTTGCATCAGAAACTTTAGTGCAAGCTTGAGCTCGTGGCCAACTCCTGTGTCTCCAGAACAGAGAATGCCCCTATGAGATAACCGTTGATTCGTTACGAAAAATAAATTTCTTGCATTTGAGTGAGAAACGTAAATACTGGTGACACTTAGCAAACAGTTCCTTAGGGCCTGGCTTCTTTTTATAATTGTCAAAAACTGGTAAGTTGCGCTAGAACTCAAGCATGCAGGTTACAAATCCGTGACTCTGCAACAAAAATTAATTACAAAGTTCTGTGAACTGCATTCGTTAGCGCGTCTGAAGTGGACAAATTTGGTATTTTACTATACACCTTACGTAAAACTATGGCATTGCTTACGAGAATGTTGCAAAAATCGTGCTCGTAAATTGGGGGTATAATTCATAATGGTGTACGGTACATCAATTTTGGTCACAAACGATTTGCTATTAGACGCCATTTATATACTTGTGATATAGAGTTTCGCATTGCTGGGTCAGACTTCTAAACTAAATAGTTGAGTTTCCTGAAGTTTAACAATTTTCAGTCATTTTGCAGAACATATGAACTGTCTCAATGGAACATTTGCTGCGTAGAGTTACTATAATTTAACTTTTTCTTTTGTATGTAGCAAGCTTTGTCAAAAGGGGTGCCGTGCTTACTGAGACAAACTATTTCTCCATTTTCATATATTTATAGTATAGCTTCTGAGCTAAAGAAGCTTTTTCAGGAATAAGCTTTAGCTCGAGAGCTCCTATCTAAAACCACGGTAATTCCGAAGTTTTGTTTCTCGGCAACCACTGCAGCACATGTAATGAGAATTGTTGCGTTTAAAATGAAATTTCAGTTCTAGCGACTCATTTAAGAATCTTCTTACTTAAATTTTAAATTTTTATCAAGATTCTTAAGAAAAATCATATCGCTAATATATAAGATACGTCTAATACGTCTAAAGCAGTAAAAAATGGTGTATCGTGCACAGATCTGAAATGTGCCACTAATTTGTGAGTAGGACTTTGGCCAAACGCTCGTAAACAGAGTAACATATTCGCGCAAGCTGTAAATTCATATATCAGATTTGTTCGCTTTAGATGCTCTAACAGATATCGTTTACAGAACTGCAATTACCGTTTTTGGTACATAGTTACGGGGGTATATAGTTTCGAAAACTTCTTGACTTAATATACTCGTATATTTTTTTTACTTGGAGATTTTTAGAATTCTTGTAAAAACTTCCAAGCCTTAGATCGAAATTCTGCTTCCTAGAGTTGCCCGAACTTAACTTTTTCTGTCAACTTCAACAAAGGTCATACAAATCGGTACAGCGGTTGTCTCGTAAAAGCATTTCAGAGTTCTACATGCATTTGAATAGGCGGCATTGGAGTTAGCCCCGAGCTATAAAGCCTCCTCTTAAGTAGTGTTCCATGTTCTCTGTATGAAACTTCGTCAACGCGCATGTCAGCTGCACACAAAGAATGCTTTGCGGTATTAAAATCGTGCTGGTAACGTTTCAGAGCAGGTTTTGAAGGCACGTTTATTGATCATTCCTTCTGGGATTAAGTTTCGCAATCACGCCGGCCCCGTAGCTACATTATCTCACTTTTCCACTTGTTAAGCATTCATTACTTAACCATGTTATGAGCTTCGCGAGACCTGTCGCCTAGCTGAAGCGTGGCATTGCACCAGGTGCTTTCTATTATTATTATTATTATTATTATTATTATTATTATTATTATTATTATTATTTGTTTCGAAAACATATTCACTAGGCAGGATAGGGAAAGCAAGGCAGGCTGGCAACTGCAGCCGTAAGGGGCACAACGCCTGCCTACTCTTCAGAAGGGAAGAGACAAACAACTTGGAAGATAGGAAGAAGGGGAGGAAAGAGGAAAGAAAGGAAAAGACGACAAACCTGAAAAACTAAAGTAGAACATACAGTACAAGTCACACACAGTAGGGCGGCTGACTGCAGGTCGAGCTACTAAAGAATGTGGAATAGAGGAAATAGTGTCTGAGTTACAAACTGGAACCTACGTTAGTTGATTCTAGAAAAATAAGGGCAGGCTGCTAGATAATGCACTGCTAATGTGTCTTCCGAAAGCCTCACGACGTCTAAAACCCGCCGCGTTTGCTTAGTGGCTATGGTGTTGGGCTGCTAAGCACGAGGTTGCGGGATCGAATCCCGCAACGGCGGCTGCAGGTTAAAGAACTCCTGGTGGTCCAAATTTCCGGAATCCTCCACTACGGCGTGCCTCATAATTAGGTCGTGGTTTTGGCACGTAAAATACTATAATCTATTTTTTTTGAACTAGGTCTAAAACCTGAGCCAAGAAACAAGATGTCACACTCTAGAAACGACCAAACAGCTCTGGTTCTCTTACATTTCTCTTACTAGCCCTTGTGGTAATTCGTGTTATTCATGATTGATTATTACTAGCTAGGACCGTTTGTTATCCAAAGTTGACAGTATTTCGAAAGTAGCTCAAATCAGGTAGTGGGGCTAATGTGTCTACCCATAGCGTAAATTTATTTTTTATGTGGCTTCAAGTTAGCTGTATCGATAGGACTACTTATGACCACACTGTATTTGTTAAACTGAAAAAAAAAAAATACAGCAGCTGTTCTCATGACAGGTTTTGTACAAGCTAGGTTTTCTTGTGGTTCTCGCTAAGGCATATATGAGTATTTTTCATGTATATTTGATTTCTCATAGGAAGATTACTCTCGTCAAGAACATAGGTGACAACACAAAAACACAAAAGCAGAACAGTTTTATTTGCCGAGGTATCCATCTTTTCTATGTTTTCTACATGTGATTCACGCGTAGAAATTCACCTATATAAGGACGTCTGCAAAGCGTCATCTACTGAAGGTCCGCACTCCTCCAAGCTCTTGCGCAATCATTTACCTCTCGACATTTTTATTATTTCCTGTTCAAAAATTGTGGATATTTGAAGCCCCGGACAACGTTCCTGTCAGATCAGTAAGAAACATAAATATTCTAGGCGGCCAGTGAGAAGAAAGCTGCATGCGCTGTCGAAAACAATGGTAACGGCCGCGATGACAATGGCACTACGCTATTGGCAGCAACGAAAGCGGTATGACAACGACGGGATAATAGCTCACAACGCGAACCCTGGGTTGAATCATGCGCATTGTTTTCTCGTGTCTCGCTGTTGATGATAGCTACCACACACGCCAGGATATCTAATGAAGTATAAGTACGCTTATCACAAAAGTTGAAGCTTCATTCTACTACCAAGGTACGCCACTGAACACTCTATCAGTAAAAAACCACTCGGGCGCAAGACGTGTTAGTACACCCTGAAAAAGATAGGCAATCGCAAGCTACAAACACTACGGACCTGATATACCGCATGGGGGCGCAAAAGAGCTAATTAATTTGCGTGTTATCTGTGCCACACTGTTCGATATGAAGCGGGAAGAGTGTACAAAAAAGATAATAATTGTATGAGGCACGCAAATTGGCGTTGTTCGCCGTTGAGATGCGTAAAAAAAGAAGCACATTTCTGCGAGCTACCAAGCGTCTTCCCATAGTTATACGGCACTGACGATAGCGATGACGCTGATGATACAATATCCTCGAAGCAAATGGCGACTTTGAAGCGGTGGTCATTAGACTACGTATGCTCTGTGTTTAATGCCTTTTACGCGCGATCATTCTTTTATGTCAGCTTATAGTTTATGGGTACGGATGGGTACTGATTACAGAAGCGTTGTTCCTGTGCGGCAGAAAATTCTCGGAAAACTGTGCCTGTGTGCTTGCCGATGCAGAACTTGAAACGCTTACCTAAGCTTCAGGAATTAGAGTGGTCTTATAGTGCCGTCAGTCACTGATCTTGAGGGTGATATCGCCTATTATCACGTGTTTAACAAAAGAACGACTTAAGATTATATATCTTAATTCTCGTTATCACCAAAAAAGGTACACAGCGACATGCTTATATGAATTACATGAAATTATGCTGAAGGATTCTCGTCAGGCCGGCACATTCTGCTTCTAACTCGCCGACCGCAAACCATGTACGGCGAACATAAAGACTGCTAGCGAGCGACCAAAATGTGGGTCGCATAAAAAACTCAACTTCGACGGCACAGCACAGTTGGTCCTTGTATACAGGTTTGAAAAACAGCCTGGAGCCATTGGAAAGCGTAGGATTCGATAAAATGGACCTGTCGAAATGGACCTCTCCTACTGGATGCCATGGCAACTCTGGACGACATCGAGTCGAAGTGGCGAATTTCGCCTACCGCCCGAGGCGTCACCTTCCGCTACCGGCTCACTCACATCAAGCGACAGTAGCGCCACGCCACTCAGCGTATAGTCCCGTCGATGACACCAAGACAGGATTCTGAGATCGGCGCCTGCACTCTCCGAGTCAATGCCAACGCGAGCATTCGGACAACAAACTGCGCGCGTCAGCAGCAACGTTAGCGTCTTTAGCTATTCAAATTGCACTATACAAATACATCCAAAATCATCTCACTATTGAAATGGATGCGGAACGAAGAGAATCACTCATTCAGCTCACCGCGTTTCGATTCGAACTGATTTTCCAGCATTTCAACAAAGTGTCGCTAACAGAGAACAAATTGTTTCACAGTTACCTCCTTAAAGCTGGCATGGGACAGTCTGTGCATGTTTTGTCTTGTATTAACTAAAGTTTCTCTTTGTTTGCCCCCTTTCCATTTTTCACCATCAAGTGGCATGACGGAAGGTTACGGATATATTCGCTTTTAGTAAACTTGAGAGTTAGTGCTCCGTCCGCTTGTTTTCCCTCTTTTTGTTCGTCTTTCGTGCTTTCTTTTACCATATCCGCTGGAGGTATATGCATAGAGAGTTGCCGCACTCTAAATGCGTCTTAGAACTTCCGATCTTCATGTAGTGATGAGACGTGGTCGAACTAGGAATATTGCTGGTGCCAACATTTCGACAAGGGGACTTACCTCTGTCAGGGCCATGACCAGTGGTGTAGACAGGATTTGTTTGCGTGGGGAAGGATAGTGGAGGGAGGGTTTGGGAGTCGGCATTCTGGCATACACAGAAATTTCTGAGATGGGGCACGTGACATGCGTGCATCATTCCCCCCTCCTCCCACTCCCCTTCCACTGGCTACGTCCCTCGCCCTGACGAAGAATTTAGCTTCAGCGACATTGTTTGCTCCACCACTGATTATTATTTCAAGCCTCCATCTTCCTGTCGACCTCTGTCTTGCTTTTAATTTATGTATGATATTTTCAAGCTGCTGAAACGATATGTTGGAGGTCTTGAAGCATATCAACACCAACTATCCCGGCAACTCCGAATGAAACATAATTTTATGCAGTGGTTTTCATACATTATTCTATTTTTTCATCTTCTTTCTATATCTAAGAAACCACTTAAAAGTCCCAGTAAGACTGTCTTTCCCTAAAAAAATATGCCACATCAGGCAGAATTGTCTTAACAGCACAGGCTACCAAAATAGAGCTGGCTGCGAGAGCACTACCGCTTGCAGGCAGGTTGACACTGACAAATCACCACAATTACCACTGGGCGGTTAGTTCCATCACCAGCCCGGAATCTCTTCTTCAAACTGCACTTTTTAATAAGATACCTTTATTTAAAGCAAGTTTACTATGAGACTGGTGTTCCATTTTGCTGCATCTGGAACACGTGTAGACTAACAAAATTGTCGATCTTTATTTCTTTTACTTTTGACACACGAAATTTTTATTTGCTTCTCAAGTTAAAGGTGCTTCTATTTAAGTATATATCCGCTAAAAAGCAGCCACATGAAAAAAAAAAGAAACAGCTTCTTCAGTTCTCGACATCGTAAGCTTCCCATTTCAAAGGGAAAGCATACTTCCTTACACAAAGAAAGAAAGCTATTTCTCTAGCAGGACTAGCTCCTGAGTGTAAGGCTTACGCTGCTTGAAAAGTGAAAATACAACAAAATACCTTCACGAAAAAGAGAATCCTACATGACAACCGGAATTCCAACAATGATCACCCGGATGTCATTGCCTTCTGGATTTTGATGCTCTTGCTGATGGAACGACCAGGTTTAAGGCGCAGACTTTGCATGAAACACAAATTTAGCGTAAACGTTGTAACATTGACGCCGCTGTGGAAAATGTCAATCTTTTCAACTAAAACATGATGGTTGGTTTATCTAGAACAGCAGAGATGAAAGGGTTCTGTGTGAAAGCGAGAGGAAGTAGTTGGCCGACGCCGGGCTCACAACGCGTGCTAAACAATTTTCTTTATGCTTCTTGTCCGAAGTTACAACAGTTCTACGGATTGGCAGCGCGTGGCTCTATTTCTTCCAAGGCGTGCTCCTAAACCTCGCCAACGATTTGAGTACAGCGCAGGAGGCGACGAAGTAATAGAGTGAGCGGATATAGCTGTGGCTGCCATTGTGCGCTTGCCATTTAGTTTCTCCGCCGGAACCCAACAGGACTCTCCCCTAACAAAAGCCACGGCGGCGGTCCGACGAACATGGGGTTCTCTTCAGATCCGCAATCGCATTGCCTCTTCTCTGATGAGCTAATGTTTTCTTTGTTTTTTTCTCAATGCCACGACTGAGAACTTTTGTAACCATTGCTTTCTTGGGAGGCCATATTACCTCTGTGTGTGAAGCCAGTCATTGTTATATATCCCGGAGAATAGTGCAAAGTTGGGCCTTGGTGAGCCGATTGTGATATTAGTGATTGTGACATATATGTGCTAGCAACTTCTTTTGTTATTGTATCTTTTAATATTGTATTCTTTGTTGTTTATAACACTGTTCGATCCTGGAGACAGTGCAACGTCACAGTACGCCACAGGCCTTATTGCATTAACTAATAGGGAGAATCAAAACGTGCCTCCCGTGGGATATCTCAGCCGGATTAGCGGGAAGCTATCACTTGAGTGACCATCGTCCTTTGATAGTTCCCGCCCATTTTATTTATTATTTTTGCTAAGAAAACGTTGCTCTTGGACCATCATATTGGCCCTTGCGCCATAAACCCGCATACATCATCAGCAAGAAATTGTCGAGCGCAGAGTCTTGTCATCCCTCACCTCTCTTTATCATCTCACCCTATTAGTTTTTCAGTATGCTGCCGATGGCTCCTTACGGAACACGCACTTTGGTTAATCAACCAACTTTCTAGCTTTGCTTGTGGCATCTAATGATCGGTAATATATCGAAAGCACTCCCTACGTGAACAGTTGATCTCAAGAAAAATCACTTTGCTCACCACTTGCTTTGTCTGCGCTCTGGAACCGGTCGAACAAATGTGAAGATGTTTAAAAAGCTCGAATTGAAGACAGCTGTACCTGACGCTACAACTGTTGTGTGACGAAGTTCTCAGAAATATTGATCGAGTTACTTCAAAGTGCTGGGCTGCACACGTCTGATTGATTTCGTCCCGGATTGCCTCACGGCAAATTATTTTTACAAAACAGGTGCACTTTGCCTGCCTTCATTTAAATTTTGCGCGAATTACGTCCTGTTGCTTTTCCCATGCCTCCTGAAATATAATGCTCTCCTCCCATCCCCCCACCCCCAGCCCCTCGTGTCGTTTAGAATCTGCAGTGACAAGCTCGATTCCAAAGTATACCTCGTCCCACGAACAGCATGTGGAACTAGGGTTGAGGATTAGGCGAGTTGGCATTGCATCGTAAAAGTGGTACAGCGCAACATTCAAAGGAAGAAACCAGCTAAGCCGACCAGAAGAAGGAACAGAGCACTGACTTCCACCGGTTTTATTGGCAAGTTGCACGAAATATGTCGCCACAAGAAAGCATCGAGCAATGTAGTCATACCATCGCTCTGTTCCTTCTTCTGGCCGGCTCGTCTTGTTTCTTCCTTTCCATGTGCGCTGTATCACTTTCATGATGTGAAACAAACCTCTCCTCTGAACTTCAGCGAGCGGCATTCATGCGAAAAAAGAAAGAGAAAGAAACGAGACAACTACGTCACAGCCGAGAAGCATTCTGATAAGAAGGCAAAGGCGAGACTTGATCCCTCCTAAAATTCCGGCTCTTGGCGAAGTCGAACACAAAAGCTTCCTGCGAAACTATGACGCAATGGACGTTGCACCGACCGCATTACAGACGGCATTCTGCAGTGTTCACGAATGCGAAATAAATCAGGGTTACACGTGGAGGACAGTGTGTAATCTAATCCCACAACCCAAAGGAATGACATTTTTAAAAAAGCAAGATAAGTATTTGGTCAAGATATCTAGGATAGACACCGCGCTGTTATGCTAGCAGGGTGGCGACACCAGTGGTCGCCCGTAATCAGTATAGGGCTGGTGTGTGTGCATGACAGTGGGAAGTGGCGGAAGGGACCAGGAGGGAACGAGGGTTTCACTGGAACTTCTGAAGGCTGTTTATGCGGTCTTAGTGTACATAAAGGGCGGCGAGGAGAGGGCACAATGCATTCCTCCACTCCAAGGGTGTATTAATAGTTGCTAGCGCATCGTTTCTGCGTTCCTTTCTTTATATTTCCCTTTTCTTGCGCTCTATAGGAAAGTGCCTACGTGGTGGTCGCCTTCTCGCGCAACTCGACGTGCCGCACTTGCATTCCCTTTGTGACACATGTACCGTCTTGCCTGTGTGTGACATCCGTGGTCCTAGGTTGCCGTTCCTGTTGTATTCGTTGTCGCAGTGCTCGTGTCAGCGGCGACGAAGGCGTGGTGCCAAGACGCCGCTTCATATGTCATCCCACTTTGGACCTTCCTTTTCGAAACTATATTCGGCGATGTCGCGAGATGCCTACTTCTTGTTTTATTATGCGCGACCGTGCGCACAGAGCCTACACATTCTTGGTCAACCTTACATTTCACTTTTTCCTTCGGCGGAGTTGGACTTTTCAAACGCGTACTTTCTCTTCTAACCTTCACTGTGAATAATAGTTTCCTCTCCATCCGCTTCCTTTTGTTTCTCTACCAACGCAAAACTCGTCGTTGAGACCCTTTCTTTCTTAGAAAACTGCCTCCAAGACATATTGTTCTTTTTTTTTCCTTTCCGCTCATCCACGCTCGGCTTCCGCGCAGATATGAACGTGCTCCGCTCTGCGGAGGCCCTATAGCTTGTAACCTGCGTGCACGAACTTTGTTTTGCTTTTGCCTTTGAGGCCCCCTAGCCCACCCACACGCATCACTCTCTACTTCCGTGTTTTGCTTAATACACTCGCAGGAACTGAAGACCATGCCTTCGCGCAGCTTGGAGCTTTCCTTTGGGTTGGTTTGTTTGCTGTCTTCTGTAATACGGAAAGGCCGAGCCACATGTATACGCGCAGGGGCCCAACTTCCGAGGACTGATAGCCTGTTTTCTTCGCTGCTAAACTGCCCGCTTCGTTCTGCATTAGGGCATTTCTTTCTTTATCTTTTACGAGAAGCTTTGTATTCGTATATCACAACAATTCGTTTGCTTGTTTGCTTGCTGGCTCGCTTTCTTGGTCGCTCCATTGTTTGTTTGTTTGTTTGTTTGTTTGTTTGTTTGTTTGTTTGTTTGTTTGTTTGTGTGTGTGCTTGTGTGTTTGTTTGTTTGTTTTTTCCTTAGCGTTTAGTATCCGTACCGTGCCTGTAAACGTGAGGCTAGTAGGCTGACAGCGCGCGCGCCACCCTGGTGCCGTTTTTCTTCTGTCCGGCTGCGGTGGCTGCGAGGACGACTCGCGAAACCATGACGCTGAGAGCAACAAAAAGGTAGTGCTCAGATTGCGAGCCCACGATGTGGCAGAGACACACGGCGTTGCCCGCTGCAAAAATAAAACCTCCCTCGGGGCGTGTCAGTCTTCGTTTGGCAGCGATGTGCCGCAAGCGCCATCCCGTTCCGACGAGAAGCAAAAAATACTTTGAACTTTGAACTCTATTTTCATCAAGTAGCTTTACGGGGATGCGGGAGGCCCAGCAGAGAAACTGCGCAATGAAATAAAGAAGCAAGACGACCAATGGCATACCTGGAGACCTTAGGGGAATCCAGGCGTGAAAAATTGTACAAGATAGTGGGAGGTGCGTTCCAAGACGAAGAAGCTCCGAATGGAAGCGAGATGAGAATTTGTTTTTTCTTTTTGTTTTTCTTGGGCCAAGATAACTCGTTTACTATATATGAGGCGTATATTTAGAAAAAAGCTGTATAAACACAGCTTTATAATAAAAGGTAATATGCATTCAAGTTTAATTTGCTTCCTATTATTACAATAATTACGGTAACTTCTTCGTATGTTAGAAACACTTTCTCTCCGCGCTAGAATAAAGCAGATTTTCAACGAAAGGCTTGTTATTTTTTATAAATATGGAAAGGACGTTATAGCCGAAGGGCACACGACACAAGCAAATGCTGGGCCGTCCGTTGTCAGGTGTAATCGCGCGCTGCATTGATTACGTCGTCGTCACCGTCGTCTTAATTGTTGTTGTTGTCAGTGTTGGTGGTGGAAGTCCTGTGATGAGTGTCTCAGTAGACACATATCAGCGCGTCAAGACGTTTCATTGCTTCATTCGTTGGCGTAAAAGCTCGAAAGTTATTCTTGTGTGTTAGCGATCATCGCTGCAGTACGGATAGAGCCTTAGGTCTCTGCGACCATTAACAGACTTGCTGCGCATTTTCACATGCGCACCGAACCAGTACCTTTTCTCTCTCTTCTTTATTTCTTCGCCAGCCGTATACCGCGTAGTGTTCCCTGAATTCCATGCGAGTTTTGCCCAAGTCGGCGTCAGAGCAGGTTCTCTTGTGAAGGCTAACTGCCTGATGCCGTGCTCCACCATGGTTTTTGTTTCTTTTTCGTACATGTTCTTTCTCCTTGCCTGTCACGTTAACCTTAATTCATAACGTGCCCCTACTAATTCGACCAAATGCGGGACAGTTCGTCCAGAAGCGCTTATGCCCAGATTATAACCGGTGGGGTCCCGTTATCTTTTCCCTCTGTGCGGCTCGAAGGGGCGGCAAAATAAAAAGTCCTGAGCCCTATAGTATATGTCACCTAAACAGGCAAAAAGAATGTTTGGCACTCGTGCGCAGAGCAAAGGCTTATTGGTCTCCAGCCTTTATAGAGGCACCATCTTCTTTCTTGCATCTTGCGTCATCGTACATTTCAGCCTTGAGTTTCAGGGAAGCCTGCAACACCCGAGACGTTGGTTGCATAACACGCTGCAGCTACGTGCTACGAGAAGCGACAGGTTGAAGGAGCTTGTGTGTGACAGAAGCCTTCGCCTCCCCTGCTTCCCATCTCACACGCTAATACCGCTATGCCCTGATTTCTTCCCACTTCTTAGAGGTGCCGGCCAAAAAAACGAGCGTGATAAGACTCGGGATTAGCTTGTCCACAGGCGCTTTCCGTGGGTGGGCTTTTTGGAACATTACTAGCAGAGAATATAAAGGTTCTTCGACACTGATTCTCTCTTACGCCATCCTATCTTTTGCGCCTTATTAGCTGTCGAAACCCAGAAAACTTCAGCGCATGCTTACTTTTACCTTCCTCAGTTTTGTTTTCTTTTAAGGCCAGTTACAAAGTGGCCTCCGTTTGGTATTACGTTTGATTAATTAATCTTAAATTTGTAACAGAAAATAAAAACTTCAGAAAGACATTTTAAGTTGTCCAGCCTTCTTTTAGCTGGCACCACTCCGTTTTCCTGACTGCGTGTTGAAGGCTAAGTTTCCGAGGGAACATTTTTTTTTCACTAGCGCTCGTCATTTTTTTTTAAATAACAGCACACCAATTGGAAGGTAGGCTGCATACCCAGCTTTCCCGTCGCACAGCTGAGAAAGGCACCCACATACATGCCACAGACACAGAAACGCACTAACTCTACAAAAAGATGTATATAAGAGAAATGCAAACTAAACCAGGAAAAGCAACGCTTATGTATTCGCATTAAGTAAGAGTTCATGTAAACTGTACAATAAAAGCGCTACTAGACGTATAACACAGGAATGCCATTCTTCAAGTAGTCCAGGCCAAAGCAGTTAATTCATAGAGTTCACGCATATCTAAAATTAAAATCATATTAATAATATTGCTGACTACCAGAAAATACAGGATGGCAGGGAAAGACTTTGGATCGTGATTACCGTCTTGCAACCGACTTATATGCAGTGTATCCTATACACGCGGACAACTTTCTGTGGCAATGAAGGGAAAGCTACGGAGGCAAACCGCGCACAAGTGAGAGTGCTTCTGAAAAGTGTGCCCTGCTTTCATCCACTTTAGTTTAAGCTGGGGAAGAGAAAACATAGACACCTTATTAGTAACAGTTAAATAAGATAAAACACATCCCTGAATGCAAAAGTTTAGTTATCTCGCGGCTTTTGCCTTCCGCGTCTAGGGCAACGCGCAACCATCGCACGTGAAGCTGCATCGATTCAGCGTCTGTTCCGAGCAACCAAAAGCACTGACAAACGGTTCCGGACTACTTGGCGCCGTGACACATGTGCAGCAGCCACGAACCCGTAGCTTTCCCTTTATTGCCACAAAGTTGTCCGCGAGTATGGATGGATGGAAATAACTTTATTTTGAATCCGGCAAATTTGACGACCCGGGCTCAGGTCTCCCATGAGGGCACTTCGAGGTCTCGCCTCGTCGCCGCCTCTCGGGCTTGCTGGACAGCCCACTCTTGTGTCTTGAGGTTGGAGCTGCGCAGAGCGGCGGCCCACTTCGACGCAAGAGCATCCGGAGCTACTGCCATTGTAGCTGATGTAACCCGACACTCCCACAACATGTGTGACAGCGTCGCTCTATTTTCCTGACATAATTTGCAAAGAGCAATCGGGTATTGCGCGGGGAAAATGGGCTGCAAGCGCACCGGACTGGGAAATGTTTGTGTTTGCAATTGTCGCCAGATGACTGCCTGCCGGCGTCCGCGAGCATAGTTGTAAACAAGCAAATTCACAGAGCGCTGCTATCAAGTCTGCGTCGTTTTGTACATTTCAAACAAACAAAAAAAAAAACGTTCCTTCGCCATTATTGTTAACGTTATGCATTGTAGATGCACTACATTGATGCATAGATGCATTGTAGACGGTGTTTTTTATTGAATCTAGAATGAGTAATCTCTGTGTTATACGCTACGCGGAGTGTTCCGTACAGTGGCAACTGACACGCAGAACTGTATTGCTGTAGAGAGTGTGCCTTGACGGGGGCTACCTTCTATTCACCTGCGATTTCTCGGCAGCCCCCATTTCACATCATGTGTCTTTTCAAAGTTCGTTTTAGCTACAGTACAAGCCCAGTTGCTGCTTTGGGTGTTACGCTCTAATCCTACTGGCGTAACTTCTTACCCGCCCTCATTTATGCCGTTTAACTAAGCTACAGCGGACCGAGTGGCCGATTTCAAAATATTCGTTCCCCAGGCCTCCCCTTTTCCTTTTTACACGTTCGCGTCACTCCATTGTTCTTGGCGGCAACCGTCAACCGTCTTTAGACTGCTCATCCTAAGCCTCGTTATTTTCTTTTTAGCGCGAAGAAACATTTTGATAAATCGCCAGGTTTCTTCGTATGTCCAGCTGAGTAGCGTAGTTTAATTTCTTTACCGTCACCGCAGTACCACTGAGCGCTATTGTGTTCTGCGTAAGCAACGACAATAAATTACTGTGTCGTATCTGCACATGTGATGTCGCTCTATAAATATCCCAAAATCACATATACATCCGAAAGGAATGGCTCATGCTATTCAACGGATTTATTTCTTTATGCGCCTTCAAGCCAACCGCCCAACCTTCTAGAATGGGTATCTGTATGCAGGCCATCCGTACCATTTTCAGCTGCATTCTACCTTCGACAAGCCTTCGCCCTTGTCACATCGCTGCGTCAACGTCTCGCTCTGTGTATGCAGTTGATTTGATGTCTGCACTTCGGTACAGGCTGGAAACGGTGTAGAGTATAAAGATAAACATTGCACGAGATTAATGCTTTGACGTATACGCGGCACGACAGCATAGCATTTCATCGCTGGTGTAGAACAAATCAGGGGCAGTTCCCTGGCGGTCACCGTCACACTTGTCATCACCGTAGTTGTCGCCTTTCTCCTGTCGTCAAATACATGCTCTCGACACAACCACAATTTTTCGCCTTTTCTTATTACTGCGATAGCAATTATGTGGACACTCCAAGCGAATTTTCACCATCAGCGTACATACGTCAGCGTCGGCGTTGCCCTGAGGAACCGCATGCACTAAGGTATGTGTGTGCTGTTTGCTTATGTAGGCCGTATATGCAGGTTATATTCATACACTGTTCAGTCACCAAAGTTTCTCATACCAGGCCTTACGTGCTTGACAAATTATTCATCAGATTGAAGGAAAAACCAGTCACAAAACACAACGGACAAGAAGAGAGGTTCACACCACAACGACTAATATGGTCGTTGTGGTGTGAACCTGTCTTCTTGTCTTTTGTGTTTTGTGACTGGTTTTCCTTTCAACTATGTACCAACTGGCCCGGATTTCAACCCTTATTTATCAGAAGTTTTGAGAATATCAGCCCGCAGACAAACCTCATTAAACATAGTTTCCACAGCGCATTAGAATTATCTTAAATATTCTCAGGCTACTAAATATCAGCAGTCCAAAATAATCTGAGTGATTGATCCTGTAACTGATGGAATTTTACTGGTATACGGTTCATTGCGGGTAGCGTAGTGGCGACTCCGCGGTGTTATTACAGGCCCTACGTGGCGTGTTAAAGCTTTTAAATTATGGGGCTTTACGTGCCAGGACCACGATCCGATTATGAGGCACGCCGCATGGGGGACTCTGGAAGTTTGGACCACCGGAGGTTCTTAAACGTGAGCCTAAATCTAAGTACACAGGTGTTTTCGCATTTAGCACCCATCGAAATGTGGCAGCCATGGCCGGGATTCGATCCCGCGACCTCGTGCTTAGCAGCCCAACACCATGTCCACTAAGCAACCACGACGAGTGTCAGTGTGTTCATGGTGCCAGAAAATGTGCCGCACCCACGCTTGTCACGCCCGCGTTAGTGCGTCCCCCGTAAAGTTATAACACCGTCCGAGATCTTCAGGCACACCGCTACACCTTGCTATAAAGTCTTTATAAATTATTATTATTATTATTATTATTATTATTATTATTATAAGTAGCCTCAGTTTAAAATATAAATTACATGAAGTAGTGTGTTACCAATAATATGAATATAAAAGTAGCTTACTATATCGTTTAGCCAAATATTTCATAAAGTGGTCCTGATCTTGAATGGTTCCAATCGGTGCAGGAAAGTGGTTCCACTCTTTCAACGTACGAGGTAAGGAGAACTGCAAACAGTATTAGTTAAGCATCGTGGTATGTCAGCTTTGCAAAAGCGACCTAGTCATGAAATGTAATCAGGAGAAGACATTTGTCCACTGCGCAGACACTGGTTATAATATATATATATATATATATATATATATATATATATATATATATATATATATATATATATATATATATATTACTAAAGCAAACGGACTTATTTTGTATTGTTTTAAGTGAGTCAATCATATTTCAATAGCTCAGAGACCATTCCAAAAGTGCATGTTCGGAGCAACCTACTGTTTTCAATCGTATAATAACTTAGTCGATGACAGCGATCATGAAAAGGTGCTGCGTATGTGGCCCAGCCTGGGGTTAGAATAATTACTTACGTGCACTATACGGGTGGCCCCAAGATAGATCAGATGCCACGTGTATGCCAAAATAAATGTAAGATGATGCAATATCTAATCGCACGTTATTTATTTATCTTTACACAAACATGTTCATCCGTCTAATCAAAATTTCCAGAACCAGAAACGATGCTTTAAAGCCAGCTTCCTGTAAAATGTTCCGCATGACATCGATTTCCTCACTCCGTGCGATATGCAGAACTTTATTTTTTTCTATTCTTCCATTGAGTTTCTTAAGACCACTTTCATGGTTCCATCCCCGCTGCTTCCTTCTTCTCTCGAAACAAACGGCATGAGTTCACCTCTGCATTGTTTCTCTGCACATTGTAAATTAAGCACCCTGTAGTACCCAACGCCAATTTCCTATTCAACTCCTATTAAACCGATAGCTTTGCTTGCACGTGCCCGTCAGTTTGTTTTCGCGCGTTAGAACACCACGATACTTCGGAGAAGCTCAGCCACCTAGTTGAGACTTCCTGCATCCACTTGTGATTCCTTTTTCCTGCCAAGCTTGAACATAGGGACAAAATAAGATCAAACTAACACCTGCACTGGCTCCGTTTATTTATTAAAGAGAGAGAGAGAAAACATTTATTTATCATGAGTTTGGGCGAGTTTTCTCTTCGTTCGCCCATTCTTCGTCTGTCGTGTGCGTCTGAGTGATGCCGCTAGCAAAAGAGAGCACAACAGGAGGATAAGTTTACGCGAAGTTTCATTTACAGATATTGTGAGCGAGTCTGTCGGAACGTTCCATCCCAATGGCACTTCGGCTTTGAAGAAGGAAAGAACAGCATCCGCGCGAGCGCACAAAAGACCACGCGCTCAACCCGGAAGTTCACAGCCAGGCCCTATGGGACTTACGCTTGTTCTAGTTTCTCCTGCCATGACACCGGATATCCCTTTCTGCACGCGTCTTCCTTCACTCGTCGTCTAATCAGCCAGTTCATCTCAAACTTAGTATTTAAATACTTGCTAATGGAACTGCCTATATCGCCCATTTTGTGTGCAGCAGTGCGATAGCCACTTGGCTTTCTCCTACGTATTCTTTTACGTGGATGTTTGTACGCACAAATACACAGAGATAGAAAGAGAAAGTTTGGGATGTTTTCAAGGAAGCAAAAAGCAGAAAACGTTTCCTCTTTTTTTTTTTTTTTTTTACACATCTGCCGTTCAAACGCCCCGCGCCCTCATCACCACCTCCTCTTCATCCCATGTGGTACCATCGAGAACGGCGCTACTGTTTTCTTAAGTGAGGTAGCGCCTTGAGCCTTAAGCATCTCACTGCTCAGTATATTTTTTGCGGCTATTCTCAATCGGCGTGTCTGAAAACGAAACAATTTTAGAAAAAAAGAGGAATTGAACTGGGCTTCCTTAAATTCAGCCTACAAATGGTAGGCGCGTTTGAGCGCGAAGACGCTGAAACGGCTCATTGGCGTTCTTGAATACTTTGGAGGTGTTCATGCGAGCTCTCATGATCGTTCTATGCTATACTTGCGTTGAAGAGTTAGCGAGCGCTCTTTCTTTTCAAAATGCCTCATTTCGAGTGAAAAAGAATACGAAATCGAACTGAATGCTGTTCTTGTTCTGTTCTATACAAGCTTATAAAGGTTCCGATGCCTTGGAGCTATACAGGCAAAGAAGAAAGAACGCTTTCTTAAGAAATAAAGTTGGAGTTATTGCTTCTGGGGCCCTGCATGTGTTTCGATTTAAAAAAAAAAAGACTTCTATTCAGAAAGAAGAGAATTGCCAGAAGACACTTTTCTTCGCTTGTGCAAACTTAGGGTCATAAACCTCACACTTCGCGAGAGTTATGTTTATTGTTTTACATTTGTATAGAAATTAGTAGTATGAGTACCATGTACCTTATGTTTTGTAAAAGTACTTTTCTAGAAATAATAAATGATATATGTTTCACCACAAAAGCCGAAAAGGTAGCGTGCCAATTACAAATAGAGAAAGCTAGAGCCGCACGTAAAAGAAAAACAGCAATGATGTTCTACAAAGAGCTGAAGTAGTAATAACTGTAATAGTGTGGTCGACAACATCGTGCACAGTCTTAGTGCTAATAGCAAATATAGACTCTTTGTTGGCGCCATTTTATGAGAGCATAAAAAGTAACATTCATTTCTAGGGATGGACAGTACTTAAAATGCATGTATCTTAGATACTATCTTAAGATACTCTTTGGGTATCTTGTGTATAAAGATTATAAACAGGAATAAGGTGCCTGAGAAAGACTGGCCTGACTTTCTGAGGCATCTTATTTTTGTTTACAACCTTTATACACAGTGGCTATTCCATCTGTCAGCCCCCTTCTTGATTTTGGCTTTGGGTATCTTGTGCTTATATCATAATATACTCGGCAAGACATGCATCGGGATCTGTATTTTCAATACATCACACGACAAACCGTGTATCTTAAGATACAAGATGCACCTATGGCAAAATCCACAAAGAAACCCCAGAGTCCCACACCGCAGTTAGAATTTATCCTGAGGCGACACTGCTATGCTAACCCACTGTTATAATAAATACCAATGCAATTGAGAAAATCGAGGGCTGTGCGGAACTCGTATTAATAATGATTTAAGTTTTAATTATTAATTTTTATTATATTCGTTAGGTAGAATGATCCAACAGCAGAAGGGAAGTCAAGCCAGCGCTTACCAGCATACCATTTTACTAGAAGAAACAGTTGCAAGAACTGCGGACTGAACACGTTGTCGTGCAATGTATTGCTGGGCTCGCTACAGTTCTACGCGCAATATTTTGCAACAACGCATAAACATACTATTTGGAACATCAACGGGCCTCGCTGCAGACATTAAGTACCTTGATTGCACTCTACGAGCACCTCATCTAGTCGCTGCCAAATTCCCGCACACACGTTCTGCAGTACAATTAAAAGCTACTAAAGGAGACGCCAAAAAATTGCCAGTTTCAACCGACGGCGAAGCATTGAAAGCGATAGCATGGTTGAGCGTTGCACTGAAGGCGTCTCAGGAGGCTGGTGAGTTTAGCGTGCCAGTCACGTTGCATGTGTCGCCCCTCGGTGGCTCACGACGTGGGATTAACGGAAAATTGTCAGCGTTGGTCAGCGTCCAAAGAAGGAATGACATAAATTTAGCTTAACGTTCACAATGGTGCAGTACGCACGCAGCTGCTCTGCGCGAACGCTAATGTGTGCCGCGTGCGCAACGCTGATGGCTGCAGCGGAAGCCGGAACGCTGCCCTGGCTGTGGTATAGCGCAGGCGGAGCGGGGCGTCAAAGTGTGTCTATTCGGGGTTGCGTCGCGTTCTTTGCAAGAAAACGCTTCTCTGGAGGCTCTTTTAACATAGAGTTTCATACAATAATTACTAGAGGGAACTCTGGCGCTGCAGTCATTGATACACCATGCGAATGACGGAAAGTACGTGGATTTGTCTGATCTTCGTGCTTGTTAATTCCGACGTTCTTGTGGCTTTTTATATTACGCTGTATAAGTATTATTGTCGTAAATTTCCGCGCAATCTATACTCTTCGAAGTGCACAATACGCCGCGAACGCGCACAATTGCTATTAATTGCAATGATTGACCTTGTCCAGGTGGCTAAATCGAAACGCGCCAAGCGTCTCAAGGCACTGGAATGCCCGCGATAAATCCATAAGGGCGTTTCACTCGCTTGTCATTACATCTGGGATCCCATCTTTTTCTGGAATGTGCTACAAAGGACTTTAAAGAAAGAGTTACCATTAGATCCACATGGGATAAGATTTTTTTCTACCGGTAAAAAACGGTAAAAAAGAAACGGATCACCTACACGTGATCACTTCATTGAATATGAAGTACGGTTCAGGGATGTCCATCAGGCACTCCCTGAACAGCCAACATGGATTGACATGCTAGATAAACTTGCGGCATTGAAAAAAATTTGATATTTCCTGCCAGCAATATCCTTGTGGGCATGTTTTATCTTTTGTGTATTGTTTGTGTATGTCAAAGCCGGCAATAAAGAAAAAAAAAAAAACGTCCGTGGCTTAGTGGTTTCGATATCAGGCTCTGTGCTAGAGTTCCTTTGTTCAAATCCTGCCGTCGGACAACTTCAATGATATTTATTTATTACGCAGTACATCGTTGAAAATGACCAGTTTACAAAGTCACAAAGCCGTCTCAAGCCAAAAGAAAGAAGTTTAGGCAAATCCACGTACTCCCCGTAATTCCCATGCTGGTACAACCGCTCTCACTGCAGCTCCCGGAGACACTAGTGCCAGAGTTCCCCCTAGTAATTATTGTAAGAAACTCTGTGCCTTTTAATTCTCCACGCGAAGGCCGTGCATGCGTCGTCAATAGCAGGAATGCGAGACGACATCTACGGCGCAATTGCGCCTCGAGCGTTAGTATCATTGCTATCGCAATAAGAGGGAGCCTTGTTCAGTCGAACTTCTGCTGGCCCCTGATCTCCCGGCTGCTGCGATCACAGATTTCTCTCCGCGTCGGTTTGAAGTCGGATAACGAAAGAGACACTGCACGTTCGGTATTATTTCGCGGCTGCTGCACTAAATTTGGTTCATAGTCCTCCATTAGGGGTCACGTAGGTAATGTGAGTCAGAACAGTTTGGCCACAGTTAGAAAGCAGCGTGAGTATACACAATAGAATGCAGAGCTTGCTGTCGCTCTGTCCTTGTGGTATCTCTATAAACCCAGCCATCTTTTATTATATTGCGCCGAGGGATCATTTGTTTCTTCCCTATGCTATCCTCAGAAGCGCACTAAGGATTAATAAATAAATAAATATATATATATATATATATATATATATATATATATATATATATATATATATATATATATAGTAAGTTCTCCTTATAAAATACCAACAGAAAGTCACTCTTATTGTACTATGAGGAGAGGCTTGGTTAAAGGAGGCAAAAAGGAAACGCGGGTGGCGGCGCGGCCTTGGAGTTCCCGCGCCAGCTCAGCGTGACGTCTGCAATTTCGATCTCGCCTCCTCGGCCGTAATTAACTGTTTATCGAAAAATACGGATCACACTATGTTCCAAAACCGCCATGGAAGAGACTTGGCAAGCTTGAAGAACTTTTGCCGAGCTAGAACGACGCAAATATTAAAATATGCTTTGGAACCCATGGCATCACCCTGACGTGGTGACGCTGGGCTTTCTCCGTGATCCGAAAAAGAAATAGAATTTTGACCTTCAATTTCTGTTCTTATAATCAACCTATTACCGTCTAATTAACGAGATGACAGTTTTGAAATACTTTCGTCAGTTTCAGCTAATTTAGTGTTTCTCATTAGTTCCCCTTTAAAACTCAAAGCATTATGGACGAGTAACTACGCAATCACCTCTATGCGGGTACTTTGTCAATATAACAAAATATGCTCAATAGTTACTGCGCTATTTTCGGACACTACGGACGAGTAGTCGTCATGCGCAATTCTTCTCCTAAAGCACTGCGTTCAGAGAAACATGCACCCTCGTATGGTTTCTAACTGCAGCGCTGCAACGCTTTGAAATATCTTAAAACTTTCGTTTTTTAACTTCACTCTTTCGTGCTCGATATACTTCTGTGGCCGGTTTCCTCCCTACCACCCAGACATCCACTGTGCTCTTTCGCGGCCGGGGATTTGCTGCCGCTATCGACACGTCCTTTTATGTAATATTCTCTGGATGGTTACGTGGTACATTAGCCCATATTTCCTACACCGTGAGTGAATGTTTTTCAAAGTGGCGGGCATTTTCGCATATTTCTTTTTTTCAATGGCACTTAATGATAACAAGGAAGGTGAATTTGTTGCCAAAGGCGAGGGATCGCTGAGATCTCCCCCACTAGTCTCCGAGCAATATTTCTGAAAGCTTCTACCGACAAGCTGAGTGCTGCTAATGATACTGGGCATTCTATCTTATATTGAATGTTACGTGCTGCTACATAATCTACCGTTTCTTCGTCTGATTGGTACAAATCCAAATTAAGATGCGCATTTTACAATACCACCGTCAGCGGCGTGTATAGCTCCAGCTTGAGCTTCAGCCTTCACTTACAATTTGAACATTGCTGCAAACCCATTATGCAGTTGGGAAGATAACAATGATGATGATTTGAATATCCACTTTTAAATTGGTCGGTGATAAATATCACCAAGCTTCTTCTTTTAACTTTCTAATGTGTCTATATATTTAAATATCTTCATACCTTACAAACTATATCTACTGCCGTTTATTGGCGCCTAGAAACAAGATCTATACAACGGGCTGCATTGTTTGTAAACATTGTTATTTCTACATCTCCATATAACACGTGCAACCTATTCATTCCGTAATATGCAGATAACGCGCCGAAGCCTAATGCGGCACTATATACTAACGAACAAGTTCTAGCACAAGACACTGACCCGCTTTACGAATGGAGCACAAAACAGTGCATCCTACAGATAATAAAGGTGGCATGTAAAAATTTCTGATTGCTCAGTGTATTTGCACTAACTGTTGTACGTCCAGCAAGTCCAGTTCAAGTATAGATTGCGGTATAGACCTTTGTTAGAACTTGGAAGTATTTTTGTATATATATGTGTCAGTAGAGGAAATTAGTAAACAGGGATGTCTGGCTGGCGCGAGGTAAGGAATTAATTGGCCAGTAAGCACTTGATAATTCAAAGTGGTTTCTGCAGCGCAGCTCTAATGAAGAATTAACTAATGTATTGGAATGTCTTAGATTCAGATGGCAAGTATCGTGTCGGATGCAATTATTACACGTGTATGTTGTATCTGTATTTCGAATACTTATCACCTCAGTATATTGTATCTGTATCATGATATATTTGCAAACTACCTTTGCTCAGACTTTTTCACTTCCGCGTAAAGAGCACGGTGTTGACACATGTTGTTCGTAAACGTGCATACAACACGTATAAGCAAACTCTTAGAAACAAAACCCTGCTCTAATCCCTTGCCACTATTGCCGCATCTGCGGTTACTTAATAGTCATTGTCTAAATTGCTTCCGCGATCATAGGTTAAAAAAAATTATGGGATTTTACATGCCAAAACCACTTTCTGATTATGAGGCACTCCGTAGTGGAGGACTCCGGAAATTTCGACCACCTGGGGTTTTTTAACGTGCATCTAAATCTAAGTACACGGGTGTTTTCGCATTTCGCCCCCATCGAAATGCGGCCGCCGTGGCCGGGATTCGATCCCGCGATCTCGTACTCGGCAGCCTAACACCATAGCCACTGAGCAACTACGGCGGGTCGCGATCATAGGTTGACAAATAAGTTGCTAAAGGAATTATATTTGAGCACTACGAGATTGCCAGCACATTGCTGTTGGTGGTAGCGTTGTTGTTCATTTACGGAATATAAGATGGGAAGGTAGGCTACATTAATGCCGGCAAAAGTACTGGTACTATTCGAAAATTCAGACAACTACTTTCTTAATTTAGTACGAACACACACAATACCAAAGCACGAGCATGCTAAGTCTGCAACAACTAGCAATACAGGTGAAATGTGAAAAATAAAGCTAATCAAATGCGCATCCTATAAGCATAGCCTTTAAATAATAGAAGTTCATTGTCACAGTTTGATAGAAACACTTCAGTTTGCTGTAGCGGTACTGCAAACAAACACTCAGTCCAAGTATAGCTCGTGAGAACCTACATAAGAAGCCATGTTTATTAGGTTGCTGTCCACAAGGCAATCCCGTACGGTGGTCAAAGCACTTCGTTTAGCCAGCAACGACCACTTTCAGTCTAAGGAATAGTACGTGTCTTCAGAGGGAAGTTGAGAAACGGATATCGGCGAGGTGCGGGGAAAGGAAAATCGCCCCGAATGCTGCCATATAAGTAATGCTGGATTTGCGGAAGAACTGGACACGAGAGAAATCCTGCCGCGTAGCAAACCGAGCGCCCTCTACATTGTTTCAACCCTTTCGCATCTCCGCTCGTTATCCCCCAGGCGGCAATCAATCGATGTGCCGAAGAGGGAGAACTGCCGGCCAGCCCCATTTCCTTCGTTATTTCAGCTCCCCAAACACTCCTTTGGTCTGTCTTGCAACCCGGCTTCTCCTGCAAGCAACATGCACGTTCATTACCCGCACCCGAAGAATCGCGCTGACTCAAGCACGTCAAACTCCTCCCCGTTGTTTAGCCAAACAATCCCTTCTCGTTACATAAGCTTTTTGAGCACGAAGCTTTTTGACACCCTTGTTTCTTTTCATATTTTCTCCGCGTTTCCAAGTGAAGCGTTTTCTTTTCTCTTTTTTACTTCTTTGAAGGTTCCGCCCAGGGAGCGTTTCGTGCTGTTCTGCGGCGTAATTTCTCAAGCAGATTGCGTCCCCGAACTAAACGCAATTCCACCAATCCTCTTGGTTCTGTGCATGCTCGGTTTCAGCATGGCTTAACGACGCAGCAGAAGAGCTTGTCACGTGCCAGTCCATTTCTGTAGTCTCAGACCACAAGAAAAAAAAATTCGCAGTTCCATCCGAAAGGCGAAGCACCGATTGCGATAGCAAATTGGTAGATAGCTGTGCGAAGTAAGGATAATAGTTTTATCGGCCGTATGAACTTGTAAACATTCGCTGACTAATTAAATTAACGATGATAGAATGTGTAAGCGTGACTCAACGAGGACGCAGAAAGAAACAGATACACAGAAACAGCGTTGTCTTCGTGTGTCTGCTTCTTTCTACGTCCTTGTTCACTCGCGCTTGCACATTCTATTATAGATTCAAACCGACTAGCCCGTCAACGTGTTTTAACTAAATTAACCAACACGGTGTCACGCGTGCACAGGTAAGCATGAACACATGTCGCTCGATGACAGCGTAAACTGTCTGCAAAAACGCTGGAGTTAGCAATCGCGGCAGCAGCCGCGAGCCAATGGACCTCCGTGCATATGTCGCTTCAACGCGAACAAGACGTCTAAAGCACAGCACATACGAATCTATCGGCACTACGCGCACTCTGCAAACATCGCAGATCGCTTTGAAGACGAGCCCTGCGCGGGCGCACACTTTGGCCACCTCGCAGGTCACTTTAAAGACACACGAGCGCCGGCAATGCGTCCCTACGGCGTCCGCCAAAGGTCTACTACGGCATCCGCGATTCGCGTGGCCAGCGCCGTAGTAAATGCCGCGGTTGCCTCCATTCTGTAGGGAGGAGGACATCGAGGCACGCTAGCAGCCGCCGGAGACGAGCGCCCCTCCTCCCTCGCCTGACACCCCTGCCTCGCGCGTCACAGGACACAGGAGAGGGCACGCATCTGGGCGGCGTTCCTTGCTCGCGCACGCGAGATTGAACTGCGTTCGCCGGCTCATCCTCACACGCTTTCACTCATGCGGAACATCACGGCGACGGCGAGGGCCTAAATGCCCCTGGAGTATCCATATAGTTGATATGGCAATAAAAACATTGTGGGTAGATGGCGAAACTACGTTAGCAAAAACGGGGGGATGGAGACGGGGAATTAAAGGGCCAAATTTTTGTTCAGTCTGAGAGGCATTCGGTGGGAGCGAAAAGATAATGGTGAAGGCTCTACAGCGGGGATGGAATAGTGAATTCGTAGTGCACCATGTTTGTAAAGCAAGGAATTTGACGCTTATGAGCAAAGCGAAAACAGAAGCAGCTGTCTCATGCGAGGCTAATTCTAGCAATAATGATTCGTCACACTAAAGCTAAAGTGAACGCGGATCACCAGGGCAGGAGTGCTGCCCCGGCGTCTATAGACCTTTTTATCGGGCGATGAGGAAAGAGCGCGCGGCGAGCCTTCCCTCCTCTCTGGCTTGTGCGATCCGACGAAGCGCTGTTTGAAAGTATTGCTCTCGCTTGCTGCTGAACGGTTTCGAGATGTTTTAGATCGTACGTTGTGAAATTTACTTAATGTCCGTTCATATAAGGTCGTCAGGGAAGTCCTTCGGTGCATCGGTAACTACAGTACGCGGAAATATCTCTTGGGGGTGCAAACATGCGACGCGCATCATCAGCCGTGGTGTGTGTATGTGTTGTGAATTATTTTGCGAATATCGGCTTTAGTGGAACGAAGAGAACCGGCGTCTCTGTATTACCAGCATGAAATGGGAAATCTGCTCACTATCTGATGGCTTCGCGTAGGGACTAACGCATAAGAGCGCATGCTCGTGTAGGGCCAACCAAAGGCATCCACGAAAAAACTAAGCGGCACGCACTGTCAAATACTTGAGGTACACCGGCATCGTTCTCACGCGTTTCAAGTCTATCAGGTTTGAAATCACTCTACATGTCTACGCTAGCCTCCTGCGCGAGGCCGATGGCGCTGCTCAACACCGCGGTCACTGCGGTTGGTGAACCAGTATCCCACATATATAAGTTATGTGCGTCGGCATTGCCTTTTTGCCCCTTAAAGCCATAATACCCGAGAGGGATCGCATAAATAGAATGTGATGGCTATTTTCGAGGACAATATTTCCGTAATACGTGTGAGTGCGTCGTAGAGAACGTAACAAACACAACCGAAAAAAAGATCGGTCATCATCCTCTTTCTCGAAAAAGAAAAAGAAAACGGGCTAACGCCGCAGTACGACCTCGCATAGTCTCGCCGCACAACGTTTATATATCTATAAACGTTGATTCAGCATGCTTGGACTATGCGCTATATAGAACAAAGAAATCTGTAATCCAGCTCCTGCCACTGCCACTCGCGCAGTTTGTAAACGGTCGCTTTTATGGACAAGTATAGTTCACACTGTAAGGTATGCTGTTAGTACTAACCAAAACCATTTTATTCATCTTTTGTACACGCGCTTAATAAATGAACAAGTGCGTGCTACTCAAAGCAACATTTTATATCATTTCCATGCAAAGGTTTTTCGATTGCATTTTGGTATGAACTGAAGTACTCAGATTATGAAAGTCGCAGCGATGTAGGCGTCAAATCCGCATACAATCTATGTCGTTCAGAACCTCCAGGATGGCAGCCGCTGTTGAAAAGGCGCGCTACCTGTACGTGAATTGGACATCTCTACTTCCTGAAGGTGTGCATTCGATCGAGGAAAATTGCATTTGCTGCAATCAAGTGGGGAACGATAAGACCAGAAATGGGTTATCTAACATTGTTTCATGTTACTTCGTTGCGCGTGGGCATAGGCTAAATAAGTGTGGGGTTTATCTGAGAATACGTAATTGTCGCATGATGTTCCGTTCCGAACTTCATTTTTATCGTACCAAAAGAGCTCCAGCAGGCGGCTCTGACCACCCAGCGCCAGAGCGATTGGTGGGGCAGTCACGTGTTATTCCTATAAGAACTGGGCCCCAGTCTGAAGATATCTCAAACATACATTCAGGTTTGCTTGGCATAATAATTAATCTCTATTGCGTACGTGTCACTTTGGCGTGCGAGTTTTTGCGGTTCCGTGATCGAAAGAGAAAGTGTGCGCGAAACCCGAAAAATGTTTAGGAATATCGGAGGGCTAATGACAACAGAACGAAAAATCATATAATTTATTTTCTTTTGATCGGCCTGATATACACAGTGTACGTCTCACTTCTTATTGAGGCGTTTTTTGCAGTTTTCGTGACTTCTCGGGACAGACAAGTGAAGTGGACGTAGCCCGAAAATTTCTGACCAATCACGAGGTGCTAACGGCGGAAATGGGTAGAAACAATACCCCCATAGGGCCTGTAAGGTATCTTAAATAAATAAATAAATAAATCTAAATTAGATTATGGGGTTTTACATGCCAAAACCACTTTCTGATTAGTTTTACATTATAGCGGCCTTGGTTACAAAGAACAACGCTAACATTTATTCGTTAGTAACGAACGAGTAATCCGTATGCTACAGCAGCTTCTAAAACATTTCTTCAATGAGTCCCGATATTTCTTTTTTCAAAACAAGCTAACTTCACTCTTATGTACCAGAATTTTAGATGAACGCATGTCCCTTGCGCTAAGTCATTTGAAAATTCGGTAGATGCGAATCAGATCATATACTGTTCTTACCGCAGTTAAGCTATATATGCAACGAGGGCCAGTCGAACAGCCTTGATTGTGAGCACCACCGGACGCCTGACACGCTCGAACACATACTGTGTGATTACCCAGCATAAATGATGTAGCGAAGGACGTTGGAAAGTTCCCTAGCCAGCGTTGGCAGGCAACCACTGTCGGAAGCCGCTATCCTCGGCCCATGACCTGACACTGCGACTTCAATGCGGGCAACTAGAACGCTGTTGAAGTTTCTGCAGGACATCGAGCTAGACGAGCGGCTCTAGCAGGACAACTGTTTCATATACATAAGCACTCACCACTTCTCTTATCATCGTCATCCATCCCAGTACTTTCACTCCCCTTCCCTCTTCCCCAGTGCAGAGTAGCAGACTAGAGCGCACTAGCTCAGGTCGATCTCTGTATTTCCTGTCAATGAATTCTATCTATCTAACGAGGGATTTTCATTTTGCCCGAGCACGCCCCCCCCCCGCCCCCACCCGCCCCGCCATTGGGTTTTAACTTAATATACGTTTTCACTGATGACTGCCCTTCAAGCAAAATGGAGAGCAAAGAATATCCCGTTTTTTTTTTCTTCTGCCGTTCGGTTTAGTGACCAAACGTTTCGCTAGAGCACAATTTTGTTGGGCCTATTTTCTTTAATTTCTTTTTGTCATTCATTTGGCCGTTCACTCTTGGTTTGTACTGCTGCCGCATTATTGTTCTTATCGGAATCTCTTCCACGATGCACCAACTGGACTGGACTGGACAACTTTACTGTGGTCCTGCAGGACGTGCTGAGCGGGCGTCTCCCACGTAGGGACCAGGAGGGAGTACCTGGCAGCCGCTTCACGTTCCTGGTGAACCGCCGCCCATTGCTGGTCGGTGAGTAGTGAGCTTCTGAGGGACTTCTCCCACTTGTCCGAGGTAGAGTCGGGAAGAGCGTTTCTACACTCCCAGAGCATGTGTGTGAGTCCCGTGGCGTCTCCGCACAAGGGGCACGTGTCACTGGTGTAACTAATAGCAACTAATAAACGGGTAACAAGATCATTTACAAGTTACCTTCATAGAACATCAACACTTTCGAATTGCCAAGCTATCGGTGATGTACCTTGATCCCTCGCTAACTTGATAACTTGGTCGCTTGCCCTGTAGATCCGCAGTGAAAAGCTACTCTTACCTCCGTACGTGCATTTAATTAGGTAGGCGACACGGTGCACCACAACACGTGTTGTATACAACATCTGTCTCTTACACAAGCTTGATATTTTCACAGAGCGTGCTAACTTTTGATCTCAGCGCAGTCGAGGCGCTGCTTTTAATCTGTTGCTAGGATCATCCGATGCGAAAGTCAATCCCATCAAATTAGCTGTTCCAGGCTGTTTGAGTTAGTGCTGATAAATATACCAGCTTTATACCAGCGATCGAAGACGCTATTTTCGCTGTCAACCGTCCTATTAAGTACTAAAATCGGGACAATAAATTTATGGCAACCTACAAGGACAAAACGTATCTTCTACATCTTTCTTTTTTGGCTTACCAGGAAATTCTTGTTCTGTTCCCGTTTTATAACGAAACGAACCAGCAAGTCTTCAAACTAGGAAAGGAAACAGGAACAACTAGAAAGAAACTAGGAAATTTTTTCGAAAAAAAGAGAAACTACAGGCACAATAAAATTATTTTAAATGAGATAATTCCTATTGATAGATTAGCCTCTCAGGCAGTCTAGAAACTCGTTTAGCTGCAATATGCGGATGACACCCTGTAAGGGATTCCACTTTTTGGTAGCGTAATGTTGATCAGAAGTCCGGAGTGTTTTATTATCTTTAATAAAGCCTGCAATGTGCGCGCTCCTCGGAGTACATTTTTTCTTCTCCGCGGTAGTGTACGCGCGTAGCGACACTTCGGGCTAGCGAGCTCGCGAGAGCAGTCTAAGTTAGTGTAAGGAGTTTCCTGAATGCAAATTCTTTTCAATGAAGAAAGTTTAATAAAGGTTGTGGCTCCTCATGAGGTGAGCGCAGAGAACGTGGAACACCTCCGCAAGTTCTTTTTTTTTTCCTCTCAGATTCTACACTGATTGAAAAGAATCGAGAGGTGTGAAACATTATAAACGCCTGGTGCACACGCAAGGGTAAGTGCACTTGGCGAAGCAGAGGGAAGAAAATGATGGAGTGCAAGAGAGCGAGAGAGAAATAAACAAGTATACGACGGGAGCTTGAATACCGCAGGTTCGCATTCTAATCACTCAAGGGGCGCTCGTGTTGCGCTTGCTCTAAGCGACAGCCTGCGACAGCCGTCTCTGGCTAGCGAGAAGGCATTCAGATTGAGATCGCCTTTCGTCGAGCCAGAACTTTTTTTGAAAGAGGCCAGAAGCGCTTTCTTGCACGCGAATGGCTCGGAGACCCTTTGCCGGTGCCCCGCGAGAAAAAGAAACCGGAACTGTCGCTGAATGAGCCACCAAAGTCAGCTTAGTGCTTTTTTTGCCAAATTTATATTAATATTTTCAAGTTTACCCTTCAAACCAAGCAGTGTTGTTGCGCTTGTTCACTCCTTTTCTTGCCACTGTATAGCGAGGCTCTAAAATAACTCAATAGCTTTTATTCACCGCGATTCTTTGCTTGTCCTAAACGAAAAGAAAAAAATGCTTTTTATGAATGAGACGTCCAGAAAAAAGACCATGGTGGTAGCTAATCCGCAAAGAGAAGCAAGATGTACTCAAAGCTGGATGTTTTGTAGATAAAATGAAAGTTCTCAGTGAATGTAAGTACGCGTAGACTTTCGCCGTCTTCAGAACACTTTTATCTTACTCTTCCGTGACAGGCGGTGCCACGGAAAGAGAGAATTCAGTCGCAAACGTGAGAATACAAAGAAATGTCGCTGGCGACGATGTAACACCGAGTGAAAATTCTGCGGTATATTCAAAGGAACGCAAGACTCTCGAAAGACGGCAGCTTTCGGTATCATTATGTGGCACAAAAGCTAAGCTGAGGCTGGCGCAAGAGAAAAAAGAACGTAGTTATCTTTTTTCCTTTGTCATTGACGAATGCAGTACATATTTATTCAGTTCTGCAAAGAATAAGAAGACTTTTACATTTTGTTTTCTACGAAGCTACTTGGTCCTGCTATTCGTCATATTTTTTTTTTCATGGGGAAAGCCGCATTTATACGTTTGCAAGGGCGGCAAGGGGGCGCACTTGAAAACCGCGAGAAATCTGTTGCTACTCGCGGTTTGAAAAAAAGTTCCACAGGAACACACGATCTCGGGCGGTCCTTACGAACTGGGCAACTGCGGAACCCCTCAGGGCTCGGTCCTATCCCCGCTGCTATTTAATATCGCCATGCATAAACTCTCCGAAAGGCTGGCCGCACTTCCAAAAATAGGCCACGCAATCTATGCAGATGATATCACAATCTGGTCCCCGGGGGGATCTCTGGCCGATCTAGAGCAATCTCTCCAGGCGGCCATAGATGTAACGGAAGAATTTCTTACATGCATGGGTCTCAAGCTGTCACCGACCAAATCCGAACTCCTCCTCTACAGACAGTCGAGGCAAGGCGTTAGGAACCTCGAGCCTCTCGAAACGCTGCCAGTCGAAATTACAACACGAGAAGGGCACCCCATTCCGAGGGTGAACTCCATCAAAATTTTAGGACTTCTAATCAACGCCAAAGGCTGTAATGCAGATGCTCTAAACAAGCTGAGTGCCCAGGCGAACAACATATTAAGACTCATAAGTAGAATCGCAAGCAAAAGGGGGAGACTCAAGGAGGAGAACCTACTCAGGGTCTTCTAAGCTTTCTTCATCAGTCACATTACTTACACGGCACCGTACCTCAAATGGAGCAAAATTGAAAAGAACAAACTCGACACGCTCATCAGGTCCGGCATCAAAAGAATACTCGGCATTCCACAATCCGCTAGCACAGTAAAACTACTTGAACTCGGAATCCACAATACCACAGACGAATTAATTGAAGCACAGTTTATTGCACTGATCTCCAGGCTTTCGTCAACTAAGCCGGGAATCAAAATTCTTGATGAAGCTGGTCAACTCCCTATACAGGCACCGCTCGACAGACACCCCCTGTCTAAATTAGCCCGTGAAGGTATAAAGGTTGAGCCCGTGCCGAGGAACATCCACCCAATATATAACGAAGGTCGCAGAAGAGCGCGGGCTAGAACCATCCTTCGACGAATCGATCCTTACGGGGCAGATGCATTCTTCGTCGACGCCGCCAAATATGGCAGAGAAGACACGTTTGCAATCACGATCGTTGACGCGCGCGGAACACTTATCAGCGCCGCATCAATTTACGCTAAACACGCGAACGAGGCGGAGGAAACCGCGATAGCCTTGGCTCTTCAAGCCGCAAAAGGCCCGGCGACCATTTTCTCCGACTCACGCACGGCGGTCAGGGCTTTCTCGTCCGCTCTAGTTTGTAAACACGCAGCCGACATCGTCAACAGATCCTTTCGTATTACTACGCGAGAAGACACTGGATGTCATACCATAGCGTGGTTCCCGGCGCACATGAACGATGTAACTAAGCAAGCGGGCTGCAACCCTAACGAGCGGGCCAACTGCCTGGCGCGTGAATTCACGAACCGCGCCCGAGCTAACGGTCCGGCTCTCTCGCAGGATTGCCCCTTCAAAGATAATCTTACGACCTTTCATGAAATTACGTCACATTACAGACATAGCAAAAGGAAATTCCCTCCCCCCAGCCCGAAACTGAACAGGGCTGAGGCTGTTACTTTCAGGCTTTTACAGACGAGATCCTACCTCACCCCGAGAGCGCTTAGTTCGATAGACCCGAACTTCCCGCAATCGTGCTCCAAATGCGGTCACGCTTGCTGCTCCTTCGACCACATGCTCTGGCTGTGCCCGTACAACGCGGGCTCCGATTTTCATAACAAGTCCAAGTGGGACGCCTTGCTGAAGAGCTCGGATTTCACAAACCAGCTACAGGCCGTCCAGAGGGCCCGCGACGTCGCGGAGAGTCACCACCTCCCTGTGCCGTCGTGGGCGGAGCCACCAACTTGATCGGGGAGCCTTCGGTTCCCCCCAATCGGGTTCCTCAGGACACTCTAATAAAGTTCTTGTCACTGTCACAGGAACACTTTCGTTCGAATTCTGATGGCCTGTCATAGTGCATGCAGCGGATAGTAGACTTGTGTCTCATTTGCCAAAAGTAGGCTTTATGTTATAGTGGGAAGGTTTCTAAAGGAACATTTCTTTTTTGGTCTTTCTTCGTTGTAGTTTTTACAGCGAAGCTGTATATGGCTAAGGTTCCACGCATTTTTGTTCCCCGGGAACAAAAACTATTGTCATCGTTGGCTCATACCCCCGTAAGCAAGCAAAAATCGCAATGGCTCATAACCCCGTAAGGCAGAGGCCATAAGCACTCGGGAATGTGAAGCGAACAGTGCTTAAATTATTTCTAATAACGGATACAACATACAGAACTGCATGTCGAAAACTGTCATCATCAACGGCTCATACCCCCGTGAGCAATAGCTCATACCCCCGTAAGCAACCAAAAAATGCAATGACTCATAGTCCCGTAAGGTTCATGGCTGCTCACTTTGTGGGAATTAGCTGCCACGACACTACCCCTGTCATCTTTGTCGGTGATTTCAACGTGGATGCGTCGGTACCGAAAAAGGAGCGGTTTATGCATAGCGGCGTGCGTGCATCGCTTTGACATGATCAAATAATGTGCAGTAGCGAGCGAAATAACGACTACCGATCAAGACAATGAATGAGTGCGCATACCTTGCGTCACGATGACCGCCCATCAAGGTAATAAATCAGTTCGTACGTTTGTTCAACATTATGTCACATCCGTGTCGTGTGCAAAGCAGCTTCGCTGGTCAACCACTTTCACAGAGTAGAATGGCTCATGATCTTTTTTGTTGTTTTCTTTTTGCGAACAGCATGATATCTCCTTGTGAATGACAAAAGTAGTTCAAAGATAGATTCAGAGGTTAATACCGCCATGTGGGCGTGCACTGTCGCTTACGAGTAAGAGTGGAGGTTAATGCTAATTAAAGCAAATGTATTGCAGTCCACAGTAGTTCAGCTGAATCACTTTCCTATTACTTACACCTACACTTCCTGGCGCAATACTTTCGCCCCAAGGAATATGGCGGAAATCCTATAGGTACTTCCGCTAAACACATTGTCCTACTTCCGCGAGTAGGTTGCAACCTGCGCTAGACGGGGTACAATTTTCCTACATTTGGGATTGATATTTATTTTGTACATTCTATCGCTTTCTGTATTTACTTTTCTGTGACTGACTAGCTATGAGCGCAACATATTAATGATCTTTTCGTAACTCACTACGTTGCTCATAGAGTGAATTGCGTCAACGCTACGTGCTCGTCCTTGTGTGTATGCGTGAACCGTGTGTATGCGTAGCCTCGAACCCCCGTTTGCCTTTGTTTGGCCAACTGGAAGTCGTTTTTTTTTTCTGATGGAATCAATAATTATGCGACGGGAGCCAAAGCACCAAAGTGGGATAATATCGTGGAGCAATTCTTCAGATGTCAGCATTGCTTCAACGTTAACATTCTTCACTGCGCCTTTGTTGTTTTCCTTCAAATAGCAGTTTCGGCGTCTGCATCGGTCAAGCAAAAGAGACAGAAAACGAAAAGGGAAAAGTTGCCGTCAAGGAAATGAAAATAAATATTAAGCGTAAGAAGGCGAGACACCTATAGACATTCGGCGCGATATACAGAAAATTCATCAGAGAAGCGCACACAAGCTGTTTCATGAAACTTGCGCGCAGAAGTAATAAACACATGGCGGTCTGCGCACACGAGGACGCTGTTTAGCCCGGTCGGGGGTGCCTTCAAAGGATCCTGGCTTTAGTTGTTTCCCTTGATCCATGAATCCCTCGTTTCAAACAGTGCGCCCTATTGTGCCCCGTAGCATTGCGTTTGTGTTTTATTTTTTATCTCCCTCACTGTTTTCGCCCGTGCTCCTTTAGTCCATTCATCTCATCTCCTAACAAACGGTGAGCGCCTTCGCAAAGCAACCCAGTCCACAATGAGGCTCTACGAAGGAGCCACCACTAAGGACACCTAATCCGACGTATGCAAATAAGCCGCCTCCAAATGAATCGCACACCCGGTCTCGCTGGTGCTACTGGGTGTTACCATCGCTGATCCTACTATAATTTATCTTTTCGTGAAGCCGAGCCCATCTCCAGCATTCGCTCGCTCTGACCTCTTTCCGCGACACTCACAATCCTCCTACCCGCCGCCTCACCGCACATCCTCCTCCCCACCCCCCTCTACGCGTCCTCAACCCCTCTTTCCAGTCTCCATCTGCGCCTATTTTGTTCCTGTGGAAACAGGAAATTCTTTGTAAAGGCTCTCGCATTAATCGCTTCTTCGCATTCAGACGAAATCATTGTCGTGAGCTCCGTGTGGATTCTGCAGTAGCTGTGCCTAATTGGAATTATCTTATTTTTAAGGCGAAAGTCTGAAGTAGCTCAATGCAATTGCTCATGCCCAAAAAATGCGTCATCCCATTCAATGCTACAAAACCTATCATCATCAACAACGGCTCATAACCCCCGCCCCCCCCCCCCCCCCCCTTAAACAAGCAATAAATGCAATGCTTTTTGCATCCTCTCGTAACGCATCCCTCTCTTAATGCAAAGGCTACAAGCACTCAGCAAAAAGAAGCATGCAGTGGATACATTCATTATAATCACGCATACAACGTACGCAACAGTGTCACTACAAACAGGTGAATGTGCATAGACTCTGTGTTTTACTACTTCGATGTCGTTAAAGAGTTCCAGTACATTTCCTGCTACATTACAGGCCATAAGGTCTTGGTTATCTCTCTGAACGACAAGAAGCCAACGAGTGCCAGTGACGGAGTGTGGTTATAGGATCACTTACCACCGGACGACACTAATAATGAACTTTGACAAACAAGTAGTTATGAGGTACAACAGTCATATGTGTTTTTAATTCTGTTCGGCTTGTGTTACACATTCGTAATCGTAACCCTTACTGGCAACAAGCAAAGTGCACCTTTACGTAGTGCATTAAATGCTCGCAAGTGTCGTTGACGAGGTCGACCTACAGGGCCACACATGCACTTCACGCTACTGTTCCTCACGTCTTGGAAGAAGTCTGACCGCTCTTATGGTATAAGTTAATGCGTCACCAAGTGTGCTGCACGCTTTAGTTTCACGTGTTCCAGGAGTGAAACATATTGCCGGACTTTTCTGTCCTCAATTCTGATTAAGGAGACTGAACGCCTCATTGTTCGCCTGAAGTTGTGCAGCACCTTGACATGGTATGCCCGCTGAGACACCTAATGAGTCATACGAGACCTCGTATCTAATCAGGTATGAAGAAAAACTGCTTTCTCGAACGTCACCTTCACTGCAGCGGTAAAACCGATAGTTGTGTCGAGCGGAAAACAGACTAAGGGGTAGTATAAAACTAACAGTCATGAGCCTGACGATACCACAAATGTGTTTGAAATTAAATGTTGTTGTTTTTTTTTGCTTAATATTAGGTGGCTGCATAATCACGTATCACGCAATTGCTTCGGCTGATCTTCTGTGATGTGTGAACGTCGTTTTCGTATGCTGATATTCCAACTCCGTGCTCGCTAAAACTGTTAGTCTCTTACAAAAGTGCGGATTACACACAATAAACACCATAATTCATACCGACAGTAGCTCAGAAACAAAGAGAACGGTATTAGGCCTTGTACTGCATTAAGAGGGTGCTTTAGATTGGAGGAGGAGAAACACAGAAAAAAAGACCCACACGTTTGTCAGTTTAAGTGCCGGTTGGATACTCTGCTCTGGAGAAAGCGTTAAAGGGAATAGGCGGTGATAGAACGCATAAATATTAAAGCGAGGAAAATATTCACACAATAGCGCGAGGCAAAGCGCTAGAACTTTTAAAGTCGGTCGCAATATTCACAAGTATGTAAATACATGAGAATGAAGAAAACGTCTTTCTCACCAACCACTTCACTGAATACGGTGAGGTTATTGTTGCATTAAAAAAAAGAAGTTAAAATCTTGAGACTCTCAGGGGCGTACCTTATATTTATGCCGCCAATTGTTTTACAAATCTTCTTGAATATCGTAAAAGTAAAAAGAAAGCTAAAATATCAAATTTACAACTCTCACTCATCAATAAAATAAATATCTCAATTCCGTATACTGCAGCTAATGATAGATCAAAAGCGGGCGAAATGGATATATTGTGCATCGCTCTCAGATATACCGCCAATTTGTGAGTCGGACTTTTGCAAAAACGTCGTTTACATTGTAGCAATGCTACGTAAACTGTAAATTCATGTACCAAAGTTCTCCATTTTAGATGTTCTAACAGACCAAGTTTACAGGAGTGCGATAATCTCTTTTTGGTGTATAGCTTCAATTGCCTACTGTTGCCTTATCCGCATAATGCGCAGCGCGTCATGGAGCGTTTGTGATTGTGATCAAATCATAGAGCATAGCAAGCATCGTTAGCTTGGGCAGTAACCATAATGTGCTGCCGACCTAACACTGTTCCACATGGTTACACAAAAAAAGAATCTCATAACTCATGGACATATATATTGGCGATGATGACAACGTCGTTATTGGGGGTGTAAAACGGACTTGCTGACTTTGTACAACACAGCACTGAAAATACGTCGAACAAACACTAGGACTATAACTCGAAACCAAGACACAGGACAAGATTAGAAGTGACGAGGACAGGTACCACATTTCTACTAGCAGTCAGCGCCAGCCTGGCCAATCAGCGCTTGCAATCTCCCCTCTTACGCGCTATAACCTTTGTCTCATCAAAAACTACTACCTTGCCCAGTCTGCGCACAAAAAGGAAGTGTTATCTTGTTGCCGTTTTTTCTACTGAAGGAGAAAGAAGGTGAAATAAGTTTCCGGCAATACTTCTAGAGCCAGTTTGGTGATACGGAAAGCTTAACTGCACATCTACTTATCTGTAGTTTTCCTCTTAGCAAGTGACGGCTTTCGTGACACAGTGCAGAAGAGTACAGGTCCAACATGTGCAACACAGGTCATGTGTTAGCGTATACGGGTCAAACAGTAGGATGGCTTCTTGAGCATTGGTTCAGGCTAAGGAAAAGATATAAATACAGGCGCCTTCGGAAGGCACTCCGGCTCTTTCAGCTTGCTTACAGGTCGAGGCCACTTTAGAACATTCCGTCAACACATTTCCTGCTGGATGCAGCATAGTGGTATCCCACTAAGGATATATTATCCTTAGCGTACCCATGCTGCGAATGCAAAAGCAAGTTGAGCCCCGGGGCACACAGATATAAACTGAGAGATTGATGACGACTTTTATTGTTAAAACCCGCCAGCTTTGGTTCGCACTGGGCTATTTGTCAGCCAGAAGTTCCCTGCAAGCTAGCGAGAGCTATGCCAAGTGGTAAAAAAGGAGGCGAATCGCTTCAGGCTCCCCATTCTAAATGCAGGCACGAATCCTTTCCTCACAGCTATATATTCGACCACGTTATATGTCGCCGTAACTGGCGTTAAACTGAAAGAAACGAGGGAAGCGCGTCGTTTCTGGCGCCCCACCTGCAATAAGGGCGCCGCACGAGCCAACATAAAGCGCCCACAAGAAACGATGGGCATACTCGCACAACAGAATGCTTTCGAACGCGTGGCATGGTTGAAATCGGTAGTCCGGGTCTTCGGGATAAATCTAACAACGAAATTGGCCATTTCAAGACATCAAAGCAAAAGACAGAACAAGTCCTCTAATGTCGTTGGAAAACCGCTACAGAGCTCAGTAGGCTGTGACTCACGGGATCAAAAAAATTTATATGAACGATGAGACCTATTCCCAGAAACTCGAGCACCATTCCGTCTATATCTCTGTGTCTTTTTTTCTCTCTCTCTCTTTTTCGTTCTGTGCGCCGGGCCAAACGACACATGGCTCCAATCGGCTGCTTTTTTGGAATGCAGCACCGGCAGAACTTCCCATAACCATGCCAGCTCTTAACTCCCTGGCGTCTGAGCATACTTTTTATTTGAACCTCTTGTGGCGTCAACAAAGCTGAGCACGCACTTGACGGAGCGAAAACACTTGGTCGAAAGTTAGGTTAGGGCAATTGCTCGAAGGAAATTCATGACCTAGCGTGATAACCAGACTTAACAACAATACAACAGTTGTGCTATCTATTGAAATCAGCGCGATACAGGAACAGACTATATATACAAAAAGGCAAAACTGGTTTTTCAGTGGCAGGAAACGCCTCCTCTTCTCAACGTTGATCACAACGTGAAACGGCGGCGTTAACTGCTTGGGTAAACAGCGCGCCTCTTGAGGCCAACAATTCAAGACATGCTGAGTTATTTCGTGCTTCCTGCTTATTCGCAGGCGGCCTCTCGCAGTTATCTTCAGGTTTCCGAAAACTAGGCAGGGTTTGACTCGGGTGGTTATTTCGGAGAGACTGGTACTACTCCAGCCCTTTGTTCTTCTGTTTTTGAAGGTCGCTGCACCACAAACAAATGTGATGCGACAAGATAACCCGGAAAAAACGTCACACTAGCTGTAGCTGAGTGAACAGGGTAATAAATATTATTTGCGAACTCTAGAAATAAACAAATCACTGAAGATACATCATTTAAGAAGTTCCTAGGCATATGAAGAGGTTGACATGACTCCGTGAAGGATATAGGAAAGTGGATATCTAGACATTCAACCTTACAGCGTCACTACACCTACCTGACTGTAATACTATCCCGACACAAACTTAACAATTTAAACATATTGAAGATTCTTTATAAACATCAATAAATTTGCACGAAGCTTTATGTTATGATATAGTTACTTACCAGGCACTTAGCATCTTTTTATTCATGGAAGTATTCAATGTAGAGCCTACCAAACTGGACATTCTGATGAGGTTGACTTGCCTGCTGCTTCCCTGGTTCCTTTCTTCTCTCTATACAATTTTTTTTCCGCCAGTTATACTTCTCAAAAAAAGAAAGGTTGGAACAGGAAGGAAATCCATTGTGAGTATGGTTGGCACACAACAGCTTGTCTTCCACGAACGTGGTCCCTTTCTGCATTTGGCGATCGCCACCATCTTGTTACTTACGGCAGCACCAGTTGAACATATGAACATTAAGACTACTCCAAAACACATTGGCACCTGTTGTCGTGTTGTGGGAGAGGGGGATTAGCCAATGTGAGGTTGGTTGCAGCTTCGCGGATTGCCTGTCATTAAGGGGGCTGGGATGGTGAAGATATCATTGTTGTGTACTCGAGTGTGACATCACTTTGCATTCTCAATGGAAGTAACATACTGTAATTACAAATACAGACCATAGTTGAGCAAAGGGGCATGCGTTGATACATAATTTTCATACTTTCAAGCACTCTTTTTTCCACTTGCTGTCAGGGAATTGAATTGTTTAGATCCCTCGGTTACTAATGCGAATTAATTATCGGACTTTGCCTCAAATATAGAAAATATCATTTGTTAATGCAGTAAAGCTCTCAGTCCCAGAGGCACGTCGCCATCATTGGAAACATATTAGTGGCCGAGTGCTCACAACAGAGTGGTTTCAAGTTTGTTGTTATCTGCCTGTGTACGACTCCATTTAATGTATAATTTCTCTTACCTTTTGCTGTTGTTTACATTGTGTTATCTGAGCTTACAAATGTGTGTTTTTATATTATTTCTATTATAAGTGCGCAAAAGTTGTAGCCGTTACAAGTGTGTTGTTCATGAAATTTCAGCTCCTCATTCATTCCGTGTGAGTGAGTAAAGACTTTATTTGAAAACAAGGTATTGACGGATGACCTTGTTGTTAGGCAGCCACGAGCCCCTGGGCCCGGGCGGCTTCTTCAGCTCTCTTGATGACCTTGGCGTGCAGGTCAGGGTCGGAGCTGAGCAACACGGCCTCCCACTCCTCAGTATTACTTATTTCTTGATTTGTGTGATTTTCTGCTTGGCACGACCACATAATATGGAACAGATCCGCTTTTTTCTTACAATGGTGCCATGTATTAGGGTATTGGTCCGGGTAGTAGTGGTGATAGGCTACGGGGTTGGGGTAGGTGTTTGTCTGAAGTCGTCTCCAAGCTACTTCTTGTCGCTTGTTAAGCGATTTGTGTGCTGGCGGGTACACAGCCGTGGCTAACCTGTAGTGCTGAGTTATTTCCTGGTAACTGGCCATGCAATCCCTCTCTGATCCTAGCGTGAGCCGTCCGGATGCTCGGCTGGCGAGTCCTTGAGCGGTGGTGTGGGCGGCATCGTTGCCGGGTAGGGAGGAGTGTGCTGGTGGCAAATGATCTGGATTGGTCATGGGTGTTGCTTGGTGTCTAGTATGTGTTTTACGGGAGCCGACATCCGACCTTTCGCAAAATTCCGTACTGCTGCTCTGGAATTGCTAATAATCTAATGACAATGCGTGGAGGCAATTGCCAGAGCGATAGCCACCTCTTCCGCTGTTTCAGAGCTTCTGGTGCGGATTGAACCACCAGCGCGTATTTGACCTGAGGAGTCCACCACTGCAGGGGACATACAGTAGCGTTTTATGTATTCTGCTGCGTCGACATAGACTACGTCTTTGAAGGCGTGGAATTTCTGATGTAGGGCTTTGGACCGCTCGGCCCTCCTTTCCTTGTGGAATTCGGGGTGCATGTTTTTAGGGAGTGGATTAATTTTGAGATGGCGCCTCTGATCGTGGGGAATGTCTACTTTAGTGCTTTGCATCGACTCGTAGTTGATGCCGAGATTCTGGAGGATGTTTCTCTCGGCGGCACTCTGAGCTAGCCTTTCGTATTGAGATATATGGTGCGCTTCCACAAGTTCCTCGAGGGTGTTGTGCACACCTAGGGCTAGCAATTTAGCATCGGCCGTTCTTATAGGTAGCCCAAGAGCCTGTTTATAGGCCCTCCGGATAATTCCCTCTATTTTTTCTCTCTCAGCCACTTTGAGGCAGAGGTACGGGGTGATGTAGGTGATGCGGCTGAGCACGAAGGCTTGTACCAACCTTATGAGGTTGGCTGGTTTCATGCCAGAGTGTCGGTTGGCAATTCTTGAGATGAGTCGCATCGTCTGTTGGACGTATGCTTCTAGTTTATGAATTTTGTTGCGCTGCGACCGTGAGCTTGCATGAAGAGGCCGAGTACACGGATGGTGGTCACCACCGGGATCCCGCCTCCTCCGGCTCGCACAGTGATTTCTGGGGGTGGTGCAGTGTCGGATTTGCGGTTTGTAGGGGCTCTGAGTAGAAAGAATCCTGATTTTTGCGGGGAGCAGGCGAGGCCTTTGTCGGTCACATACTTTTCAACCGTGTCTACAGCTTGTTGTAGGCTGGTTTATATATCTCCATCGCTACCTTTAACCACCCACAGGGTGATGTCGTCGGCATACAGACTGTGGTGTAGATCTGGAATCTGATTAAGTTGTTCCGGTAATCGTATCATTGCTAAATTAAAGAGGAAGGGGGACAAGACTGATCCCTGTGGTGTGCCACGACTTCCAAGAGGGATCTTGTCCGATTGTAGCTCTCCTATTCTTAGTTCCGCTATGCGGTGGTTGAGGAAATCTTTTCTGATGACTGACACTGCACTGGATTGCTGTTTCTGTTTTGCCGAGTGGTGCCGATGTATTATTATACCTACATGTACCATCCGTACGCCCACCTACTATGGTTTCAGACAGAGACTGGCAATATTGAAAATAAATAAATAAATAAATAAATAAATAAATAAATAAATTAGTAAATAAATCGGGGGAGGGGGGAGTGCAGCGCACAAAGCCAGAACACGAAGACGGAGACTACACAGACGCGTTTGAGTTGTCTTCGTCTTTGTGCTGACTTAGAGAACTTCCCTCCTCCTGCTCAGGATAATCAAGTAGTTGCATAACACAAATAAGGTCTGTAAATGCAAGACTTCATTGGCATGCTCGCTAAGAGCTGTATAAAGTCGACCTCGAGCAGAATTTTGCAGACAAAGACGTCGCGCGGAGAAACAGCTTCGTAGAGCCGAAGGCGAATTTGAAAAGAGAGAGAGAGAGAGGCAAGAGCGACGGTAACAGAGGAGCTGAGGACCCCGTGAAGATGTCGCGAGACGACGGCAATGACCGTAAATCTGATCAGAATCACCGAGGTTTTCGATCCCATGCTCACTCGATTTCTCTGTATCCTTGTGCGTCCATTTCGTAATTCACTCTATAGTTTGGCTACTCCATTCTCCATCCACTAACTCCCCTTTCTCCCTTCCATCCCAAATGCCATCGCTCCACCAAAATACATTAACTTCGCTGCACTTGGACTCTTCTCGATTTCTGGTTCCACGGTATAAAAATTGAACTCACGTCTTTGAAAGACAAACTGCTCCCTCAAGGACCCAGGCTGCCGGATTTATTATCTGACAGCCTGGTGTCGCCGCTGCACGTCGTATGAGGTGTTTATTTTGTGTAGTCTGGCCCTGCTTGCCTGAGCCAGCATTGCAATGGACATGTCCTAGCACAAGAATGTGTGTGCGTGTGTGTGTGTGTGTGTGTGTGTGTGTGTGTGCGTGTGCGTGTGCGTGTGCGTGTGTGTGTGCGTGCGTGTGCGTGTGCGTGTGCGTGTGCGTGTGCGTGTGCGTGTGCGTGTGCGTGTGTGTGTGTGTGTGTGTGTGTGTGTTTCGGATGCCACAGTCCGACCCATATAACCTGACATAACCCAGAAGATCTACAGTGAAAGCTCCTGCTTCGAGAGAATGAGTAAATGTCATATTGGAAGTCACTACACTGGCTGGAAGTCACCGTAATCAATAGCTTTATCGCTTTATCTCAGGCATTCGAGGAGTTGTAGCAAAACAGTGCCCATTTGTTCACGCGTGTTTTTTTTTTTTTTTTTGCAATCAGACGAAGATGGATACGCCGGTTTTTGTATAGAAGCAGCATGGTGCGAAATCACATGAACCTTAAAAAATTGGAAATGTAAACAATGCTACCAACAGCGAAAGGCGATGTCGTCCTTTCTGTGAAAAACATGATAGCGCAATTCTGTGGAGGTCCTAGCCTTCCGCCTATTTTTCTGCTTCAATGTTCAGGCCGTTAATCATTATGTCTAGGATGCCGTGGGCTTTCTTGCTTCTCATCTGAAACATCAGCTGCGGCTCAAGGATTTAAGGCGTTAGCCCTTTGGCCGCGGTATTACGATCGTCAAAGTAGGCGTAGTTGCGGGCCACATTCGTAGCCGCCAACTATTAAAACCCGCCGCAGTAGCCTATAGTGTCTATACCGCTGCGCTACTGATCGCGAGGTCATGGGTTCGATTCTGGACGCAGCGGCTGCGTGCCAATGCGAGTGAAATGAAAAGATAAAATGTCCATGTAGATGCGCGTTAAGGGACATTAGGTGGTCAAACTTAGTCCGGAGTTCCCCAGCACAGCGTGCATCATAATCAGGATCGTGGCTTTGCAGTTTAACTTTTTTTAATGTGAACTATTATCTCGTAGCATCTTTGCGATGCACGTGCTGTCGCACGAGGACTGTGGAGTGTCTGAACGTTTTGATGCAGGTGGTGGAGAGCTCGGGAACGACAGCCCTTCTCTTCTGTCACCGATCTCTCCTCCGTCCTGAACGGCTGCTATCTGCAGCTGCCGGCAGGCGGTGACATAAGTTTATGCCAGCGCTGATGTCTTAAGCAAAAAATATGCATGATACTGTACAAGAGAATAGGTACTAAAATGCTCAGCTTTCCGTCATTAATAAATTAGACGGAAAATAAAATTTTTGTTGACACTGGTAACACTGATTTCCACTCGCACGAACCGGTGGCTCATTCACACTTAAAATCAGAACTGAGAAATCAATGCACAGAAAAAGAGACAGTGTGTTCCTAATTTAGAAGCAGAGGAGTTTGCCAGCGCAGAGGTATTTGTCTGCATACTACTTTCCAAGGTAGGGGAAGAGGGGAAAGTCGGGCCCTAGAAGGATGAGGGCAGAAGAAAGGGAAAAATAAAATAGCACAGCTTGACATTTTGATTTCGCGATTGAGTACTACTTGTCTGAATATAAGCGTCGCCTTAATTTCACTGCTGTGTTTTATCTCATTTGCATTTGAGTGAGAATAAGAGATGTACCTTTGAGAGGAAGCCAATTGATTCGGGTTGATTAAACAAAGAAATCCAGGGCTCGACGTTGCATCGGTTAAGAGTGCCAGTGACCAAATTAGGTCGCTGGTACTCTCACCGATGCACGATATTAGGCAAGATCTAATATAGTTTCTTACCAGGCCATGCACCAGGCCTAGACAGATGGTTACAGGTTTTAATTGCCATATTTGTCTTGTATATTTTCCTTTCATCACTGTAAGCTCTACAGTCCAAAATAAATGTTCGATAGATTCCACAGAGTCACAGTCGTTGGAACCAAGGCTTGTTCAGATAAGGCTGTCAAGAAGGTCGTTTGTGTATGCCACATTAAGTCATAGCCGATGTTAAAGTATCTCTGATTCCCGGGGTAGTCGTCTTGGAAACTTTGATTGAAGTTCAAGGTCAACCCCACCATGGGAGCCCACTGATTATGGCATTGTCCTGCTGAGCTCGAGGTCGCGGGTGCAGTTCCGGCTTCGCCAGCCACATTCCAGTGAGGGCGGAATGCAAGAACTCGTATATCGTGCAGTGCATCCACAGGTGGTTAAAATTGATTGCGAGCCCTGCAGTACGCGTGCCTCCTGATCAGATCATGGTTTTGGCACGCAAAACCCTAGAATTTCCTTAAACTAATTTGCTTCAGGGTCAATATAGTGCAGAAATTCATAGCTTTGGAGTAGAGAAGACCAGAGTTTCTTGCGTTCGTTTTACGGCTATAACGCTTTGCCAATGCCGATGCCTCACCATTTGTGAAAAATATATGCTGGGAATTTCTGTGGTTGTAGCCCTTACGAGTCGTCTCATCGGCTTTTCATTGCCTTACATGCCACAGTGCCATAGAATCCACTGAATAATTATGGGATTACCAGGTTGACTTTCTGACTGATGTTAGTGTATAATGCCGTTATTGCCAACGTGGTTGTTCGAATTGGTCTTTTTCGCGTGAAGACGCTGCAAAGCTGCGTTCGAGTGTGTAAGTATGGTCCGGTGTCACGGAAGATGCGTTAAAAGGTATCTAATTGCTTCTTTGATCCCACAAAGCTCGGCCAACATTCATGATGTTGATCTCTCAGGGCGGTAAGCAGACTGTGAGCGGTTACATATGCATGAGTCTATAAAACAAGGGCTATATGTGACTGTTGTCTCTATGTGGAAGAGCGACAGAAGTGGATTCATGATCAGATCTTGCCCGCTTAGACAGTCAGGCGTTGTCAGAGGACAATATGTTGGACCCTTGATGTGAGTGTAAATATATAGTTTTCATACCATCCAGGCCTTAATTGACTTTTTTAAAGGTACGCTCCTGAACAACTCTAGGCTTTGAGTACACTTGCCTGTTATATGTTTTGCACCTTCCTTCTGTCGTCATTGTCCCCCATCATACTACTCTCTCTCTTTCCCTCTTTTTCTTTCCCCCAGCACTGGGCACTTGGCTAGAGGAACCTCAGACCGACTTCTTTGCCTTTCGTTTCATTAAAGCTTTATCTCTCTCTCTCTACCACCTATTGTGCCGCTGTCGTCGATTTGGTTTACAAAGAGAAGCGCTATCCTTTCCACTGGGACGACTGCACGATTGTCAACTTTCCATTAAATTGCCATTATACCACCGTTCGCACCGACTGTCGTCCCAAAAGGCAATGGAGAAAGTTTTTTTTCGCCTCCTCGACGACGGCTGACCTGCGGAAACGCCTTTTACAGCGGGACACTGTCCACGCACGCGTGAATTTACCGTGGTCCTCCCTTCCTCTCTCTCATCCTTGTATCCCTCTGTTTCCTTCCCCATCGCAAGATCGTCAACTAGCCTGATCTTCTTTTATTTTTTGTACTCCTACATTCTCCCTTTCTTTTTCTACATCTTGCCACAAGTTTTGACGTTCAGCGCATGCTATCCAACCGAGAGAAACTCTACAATTTGATTCGTCTAGTAGTTTAGGAGATTTGCGAAAACATCATTGTTTTTCCTGAGCCATATTATGACTGTGTAAAGTCTTCAATGGCAGTTACGTTGCACAATGTCCACAACACGAGCAAAGTTGACAAAGCAGAAGTGTGCTTGTCTCCTTGAAAGTCGATACCCTTACCCATTCGCTCACTTTTACGCATTCTGGGGCGCTATACAGTAAAGCTATTCCAAATTTTTCTATTCCAATTCTGCAATCAGCTCTACGCGATTGGTCAAAAGCTTCTCTGAACCACCCCCACATCGCATGTCTCTCACGCGGCGTCACGAAAACCGCAGCAGCTCCACAGCTGATACGACGTCTACACACTGATTATGTATGATTAGACCAAACAAAAGAAAAATAGTTATTTCCTATTTGGCGCTTTTTCGCCATTAGCACTCTCCTATTGGTCAAAAGTTATCGGGCTGCGCCCACTTCGCCTGTCTATCACGTGACGTCACAGAACTGCGAAAACTCACCGCGTCAATTCGACGTGTACGTGTTAAAATTGCATTAATATGGCGAACAAAACAGAATTTCTTTCTGAATAGACCGGGACTACCACATTCCGAAAGGAATAGGACACAACTGCCTACTGATCGCTCAGGCACTGGCTACTCACACTTGCCGCAGAGCATGGGTTTATTTGGAAATAATAAAACTTCTTGCATGGCCGTGTAACGTTATCGAGCCTTTTCGGCACGTTTACGACGTCGCTCCGCCAATTATTCTTTGCTGAGGATGCGTTTTAGCGGCACTCTTAACCTTCCGTTGCACGCCGCGATTTTCGACCAGCCACCGCAAGAGAGAGAGAGAGACAGAGGAAAGGGGAAAGGCAGGGAGGCTAACCAGCGAAAAAGACCCGGTTTGCTAGCCTGCGCTGGTGAGAGAGGGGAGGGGGAGGTAAAGTGGTAACAAAGTAGAGATAAAAAAAAGAAAGGAGCATAGACACACAATCACAATCGGTCACTGTCACCGCATACTGTCACCGCACAGCACAATAACACTTGCAGAACTATCAACATCTGTTCAGGCTACAGACGCTTGTCCAATTCTGTCGCCCTCAAAAACCGCAGCAGTGCCCTCGTCGCCCTCTGCTTCGACAGCTTGTGATGGCAGCATGTTAAAATAAGTTGCTCTGTGAGAGGTCTTCGGTCAAAGCGCGCTATCGCGATTGCGAGTGATTGTCTCTGTAAATTATAGCGAGGACAGTCACAAAGAAGGTGTTGAAGAGTCTCCTCGTTACCTCAGTCCTCACACGAGGAGTCGTCGGCCCATCCAGTTCGGTAAGCAAAAGACTTGGTGAAAGCCACCCCTAGCCATATTCGACAAAGCAGGGTAGCTTCGCGATGGCAGAGTCCAGCTGTAATGCAAAGGCATAGAGAGGAGTCAAGATTGTGGAGTCGGTTGTTTTGAAAACTTCCGCGTTTCACAAGGAGAACGTGATGTCATGGCTGAGCATTCGAAGTTTTCTAGCGGCATCTGTCCTTGATAACGGTACCGGCTCCTCTTCGTCCCCTTGAAGAGCCGACCGAGCAGTGTTATCGGCGTGTTCGTTCCCTATGACTCCGCAGTGACTTGGAAGCCACTGAAATGTCACGTGGTGTCCTTTCTCAGTTAAGGTATGGATTAGTTCTCTAATCTCAAATACAAGTTGTTCGTATGGTCCGCGCCGCAGGGCTGATAGCAAAGATTGCAGTGCTGCCTTCGAGTCACTGAATATTGACCATCTTCGAGATTTTTCTTGGCTGACGAAATTAAGTGCAGTGCGAAGAGCTGCAAGTTCCGCAGCCATCGGTGTCGTTGGGTGACATGTCTTGAAACTGATGGTGGTGGCTTTCGCTGGAAAGACCACGGCTCCAGAGGAACACTGGAGAGTTGCCGATCCATCAGTATAGATATGTACGTGTTCGGCGTACCTCTCGTGCAAAAGGAGCAGAGTTGGTTGTTTAAGAGCAGATGATGACAGCACAGATTTTTTCCTGATTCCTGGTAGGTGCACGGTGCGGTGCACTGCGGGTCGAGCCAAACACCATGGAGAAATCGATGGCTTAGTTGCGGGGGTGAAGCCTGATGGAAGGCAGGTGTAATACTCCGAAATTGTAGTACGAAATGATGTCTGCGGCCTTTCTGACGGTAATGTTGCCAGATGGTGGAAACGGGCACGGGCAACGTGCCTAATGTGCACTCTCAACACTTCTACCGCAATGTGTGTTTGTATAGGTTTGTCCCGGGCAATCGCGATAGTCGCTGCTGTCGATGTGCATTTTGACAAGCCAAGACAAACACTGAGAGCCCGCGCTTGAATAGCCTGTAGAGCGCGAAGATTTGTCTGGCAGGTGTTGGTCAGTACGGGCAAACTGTATCTCAAGAAGCCCAGAAAAAGAGCCCTGTACAATTTCAACATTGTATGCACTGACATTCCCGAAGTCTTTCCTCCCAGAAACTTGTAAAGTTGGGAGATTGCTGTCAGACGCTGTTTCAAGTAGGTCACGTGCGGGCTCCATGAGAGATCTCTATCAATGATTATGCCAAGAAATTTGTGAGTCTTCTCATAAGAAATTATCTGGTCATTTATTGAGATGGCGTAGGGTGTCATTGGTTTGCGAGTGAACGCCATCAGTGCACATTTGTCTAACGAGATTTCAAGACCTTGGTTGCGGAGATATATAGCTGTTAGAGTAGCAGCTTTTTGAAGTCTTGCACGTATCTGAGGACGTGTCACACCTGAGGTCCATATACATATGTCGTCGGCGTACATTGATATCTTGATCGCTGCTGGCAGATGATCAACGAGACCAATGAGCGTGAGGTTGAATAGGGTAGGGCTTAGTACACCGCCTTGAGGAACACCTCGGTACGTGTAGTGTCGTGCGGTTTTACCATCACCGGTGCAGACAAAGAACGATCTCATAAAAAGGTAATGAGAAATCCATTGAAAAACTCGACCACCTAGGCCAACCATCTCAAGAGCATCGAGGATAGCCTCGTGAGATACGTTATCGTATGCCCCCTTGACATCCAAGGACAAAGCTGTAGGTAATATATTGCGTGACTTTTGAAGCTGGACGTACGTAGCGAGATAAACAACACTGTCTACTGAAGAGCGATCTCGACGAAAACCACCCATGCAATTTGGTAACATATTGTAGTGTTCCAGGTACCACTCCAAGCGGGCAAAGATCATCTTTTTCATTATCTTTCCCACACAGCTGGCCAGCGCTATTGGGCGGTATGAGGTGAGTTAAATTGGGGACTTGCCTTGCTTCAGGAGAGGGACCAAGTGCCTTCTTCGGCAGGGGGAAGCGGGCCAAACACAGACGCCGGCACCACCCTCTTTATCTGGTCATCTATTTTCACTCCGCTGGCTCGGCGCCATCGAAATCCTCTCTACTTGAGAGTGCTCCTCCCTTTCGTCAGCCAATTAGATTTTTAAAAAAAAAACGCTCAATGTAGGCAATGTTATTTGTTTTGAGAGCGAACAAAAGTGACCTCCTATCAATGAGGAAAGCATTTAATTGGGCTGTTCTGACAACGCACGGGTAACGACCCCATGCTTGCGTCGGCAGTTACGTAAATTGGACGTCAGGAAATAAGAATCAAAAGACATTTGGAATAGTTTCACGTTAAAGGGCCCGTGCTCCCACCACATAAAACCTATGTGACTGCACAGCTATGAAATTGCTTCGCAGGGAAAACGACCACGCCACTTATGCAACTCCCTTAAGTCTCTGTCCAATCACACAAAAATAATGCATATCTCGAATGCCCTTTGGCAAACACGCCATTCGCAGCCCTGTTATCATTCGTGATCCTGCTTATTCGCCCGACAACAACGCAGAATGTTTCGAAATTATATGTTCCATTCTTGTGATCGTTTCTTTTTATTCCCGTAGCAATTATATGGACACTCCAGGCGCATTTCTTCCGTCGGCGTCGCCGTGAAGGAAGGAAGGAAGGAAAAAGTGGAGAAGGAAGGCAGGGAGGTTAACCAGTTTAGCCTAACCAGTTTGCTACCCTACACATGGGAGCGGGATGGGGGGGATGAAAGATGGGGAGAAGAGATAGAGGGCACATAACACGGCACACACATCGTTGGTTACAGTCTGTCACTCTTGTGCGGTACGTGACATCACTGTCACAGCCGCTTGTCCAAGCCCGTATCCTTCATAAACCGAAGTAGTCCCTTCGTCGCCTTCAGCTGCGATGTCTTCAGTCGGCGATATGTGAAAATGGTTGCAACTGACAATGGGCGTCGCTGTGAGGTTCCGCATAAAGTCCAAGGACGATATAGTCGTCGCGCCGCGCCGTATATGCTGTATGTACGAGGGAAAGTGTGCGAAGGTGAGCCGGCGTTCGTGGCTCAATCTCCGGGTGGCCCGGGCGGGCGCGCGCGGCAGCCCGTGCCGCTGTATCTCGAAAGCCATCTGCGACGGCGACGCAGTCCACCGCGCGCTGTATTTCCGCGGCTCAGTTGGCCACCATGCGAGACGTAGCACGAAGGTCAATTTGCTCGCTCGTGTTGCGGCGCTTCATCGCTCCAACGCTTTGACAGCAAGTTTCAGCGGTCATCGAGTGAGGTGTTTGTTTGATTGTACGCGTGTCAATCAATCAATATTTATTATTACATAGACATACTATACAGATAGACGTATACAGAAGGAGGTCCCATAGTTAAAACTGAATTGGGACCTCCTTTTCATGGTTAACATAAAAGTTCATGTGGCAAACAACAGCAGCTCAATTGGTACAATTGCAGTGATGATAAATAATGAGATACAGATATAAGTAGATAAAGTAATTAATAGACAATATATCGGCAGTTAGAAATATTGCGAAACTAGATAAAACTAAAGGAAAAAAGGAAGAAAGAGAAAAATTTAAGAAAAAGATTAATTGCATGCTGGAGTACAGAAGAATGGCAGGTCTAAAGCCAAAATCGGATTATACAGTGCATAGTGTCACTTTCATTTCACGTAACAGAAAATTTTTCAGTTCATCACTAAATCGATGGGGCTTCTGGAGTTTTATGACAAATGGTAATGTATCCATGATGATATGGCTGCAAAAGGAACTGTCTGTTTCCCATAATTAGTGCGCACTTTGGGCAGAATGAAGTTATTATGCAGCGCGAAACAAACGTGTTGAGTTTCTTGAAGGCGCAGCTGACAGAGATTTCAGCAGGAGAACAACAGTTAGGGTACCTACTCAGTTGCACAATATCTAAACCACTCGTTTATTATGGAGAAACTGATGTCAAAGGGAACGTATTTGTTTACAGCGAGCCCCTTTATAGGCTTCCGCTTTGGCGCTTGCACGGTTCATGGCAGCCATCTACGTTTATTTAGAAATATTCGTTATCCTTTGTTGCCCAAATTTTCTCGTAGCACCAGGCATAGTAATTCAGGTAATATGCCTATGTTTACAAGCTTATGCGCCCGATAAATCTATTATCTTTACTTCGTATAGCCGTCCATCAATTTGCTATCGTAATCGGTGCTTCGTGTTTGGAGGGAAACTGCAACTTTTTATTCTTTAGCAAACCACAATCGGCTTGCCACTGGGGTGCTGTTGGCCAGTGGCACGTAAATTTGATGTGTCACAATATGAATACAATGAATCTTTACATTTCCTAACTTTCTCGAAAGGGATTAGCCTCCTCTTGGATTACATTATGGAGTTTCTGTCCTCTCCGTGACAAGTATGATGCTGAAAATTTGTAAAGTAGAAAGAAAAATTGTACAGTCACTTTAGCATACGCTATAGAGAACGAAGGCAAAAGCCTGCGCTGTCACGACATATTCATTAAATTACTTTACATTTTCATTCTAATGCGTTGTCACTTCCTGTTACTTGTGTTCATTTAACTAACTCTGTCTTAATTAACTTTGCCCTAAATAACACCAAAGGTCGTGGGATCGACTCGCACCAAAGATCGAGGGTTTGACTCCCAACAAAGATAGTGGGTTCGAGTGCCTTAATTAAGTATATCCTAATTACCTGTGCCTTACTTGGCACCAATCGACTCACACCATAGTGAGTCGAGTTCGACTTAGACCATAAGTCGTTGATTCGAGTGCCTTAATTATGCCTAGCCTAATAACTTCTGGGTCTTAGTAAAATTTGCCGTAATTAACACCGAAATTCGGGTGTTCGACTCCCACCAAAAGGCGAGGGCCCGACTTCCACCGTGATTTGAGTACTTTATTTACCTGTGCCTTTATTAACTTCACCTTAACAACAAAGGTCGTGGGTTCGACTCCCATCCAATTTAGTATTGCTTTGTAATGAAGCTGATGCTTTGCAGTGGCCACTTACACGCGTGTTTTAGAAGAAATTGTTTTCCAGACACTCATGGTGATATTACTTGTAAATTCAGGGAAAGCGACTAAGATAAGTGACGACTGAAGTGAAAGAAAATTTGGGCAAGAAAGGATATCAATATTTTTTTAATCAACGTAGGCGGCTTCCCTAAACAGTGCAAGCGCCAAAGCTGAAGCTATATAAAGATGCTCGCTGTAAAGAAATACGTTCCCTTTGACATCAATTTCTTCGTAATAAACGAGTGGTTTAGATATTCTGGACTGACGACGTACCCTAACTGCTTCTGTCAGCTGCGCCTTCAAGAAACTTTTAAAATTTACCGCCTAAACGAATAATCATAGGGTGGGGCGAAGAGGCTATATATTTTTCGTCGCACTACTTGTATTTCTGCTGTATTTCTGCTGTATTTCTGCTGTATTTGCTGTATTTCTGCTTGTATTTCTGCTGTATTTCTACTGTATTTCTGCTGCACATCGACCACCTGCTGTGCCATTGTCCACGATACACCCCTGAGAGACCAGAACTTGCCAAAGCTTTTCAAAAACTGGACAATCGGCCGCTTTCTGTGCAAGTGCTGCTGGAACGCCGCCCCCATCGCCCGTCGGCCCATAAAGCGGTGAAGGCGCTTTTGTGTTTCTTAAGGACGACGGGTTTGTGCGACCATCTGTGACTTTTAATGAAATTTCTGTAAGACCACACGCGTCAGCGAACTCACCGCAATTTCTTTCTTTCCTTCCCTCCTCTCTCTCTCTGTGATCTTTGTTTTCCTCTTTCCCATTCCCCCGGTGTAGGGTAGCCAACCGGACGTTATTCTGCTTAACCTCCCTGCCTTCTACTTTTTTCTTCCCTCCGCTGCTGCTGCTCGTGCTGTCACCGAATTTAATCGCGGAACTCCTAAGCAAGTTTTAAAGCGTAATGGAAAGTGTTCACGAATTATGTGCTTCTATTTTTCGAGAAAAACGAACAAATCTTTTACAGCGAAGCTGTTTATGGCTAGGTTGTCACGTATCTCGTCTCCGGGGATATAGAGTAACAATTGTTTATACGTGGGCCAATCCCGAAGATAGTGCGATGCCGGGGGCAACTCGCGGCGGAGGTGAAGCAGGCATTAGGCACTCCACATACACGGGCCGATCCCGAAGATAATACAACACCGGGCCGACCCGCGGCGGAGGTGCAGTTCACCATTAAGGAGCCCACATTCACAGATTCGCTTGTAATCCTTCTTCACAGAGTGTAAGGGCTCTGGGCTCGTATTCACAAAGCGATTTTACGCTTAAAGCGTTCGTGCCAGCCAATAGTGATGTAGGACATATTATAAGCGGAGGCCATCAGCCAACGAAAAACAGCACTTACGAACAAAAAGATTTATGAATTCAGCCCCATATATCTTTCGGTCTGATATACTAGTGGCACAGCATACTTTCTTACAGTTCTCGTTTCAGTGTGTTCTTCGTCTTAAACATCGGAAAAAGGGAATAACTTCCTTTTCTTTTAAGCCGTTCGTTCCTAGTTAAAGTGTAAGTGCTTTCTTTGTCTTTCTCTCTCGCTAAGTTGGGGATTATGACCAAGTTCTCACGGAAGAACCAGCATGGAAACTATGTCCACAAGCTTTTCTTTACATAAAATGTTTTATAAAAGAAAACTGAGAGAAAACAAGCGTATATGTTTGGTCGCAATCTCATTTCGACGAAAACATCGCCTTTTTTTTTTTATACAGCTAAGCTAGCTGTTAAGGGCTACTGTCCCCATTATCGCGTGCGCGGATAAAAATATCCTGAATATAGTAGAATGCCGGCTCCACCCGCGGTGGTGGTCAGGCAGGAATTAAGCGCGTCTCATACGTGGGCCGATCCCAAAGATGGTTTAATACTGGGCCGACCCGCGGCGGAGGTGAAGCAGGCGTTAAAGGGTCACTAAAGTCAAATATTAAGTCAAGCTATAGTGATAAATTAGTGCTCGAGAATCTCTAAAGCGTCAATATTATCGCGACCAGAGCCTTAATAATCGAGAAATTGAGGTAAATGCAGGACATTATTAGAGACTCCCCCGGGACATTCAAGTACTTGCCCGATGACGAAAGCACTTCTCAGTTGAATTCGGTCACTACTCTGAACCACTCGTTGCAAAAGAACATCCTTGTATTGTTTTATAAGTCGAAATAAAATGCTGCTTGTCCACTTCTATTTCATTTTTAGAAAAAAGAACTCATTGAAATTATCGTCGGCAACGACGCGGGTGGCCGAAAGGTTTCGTTTTCACTCGACTCCGCGCCGTCCACGCTGTCGCGTTTCAGTAGTTTCGTTATCGTGTAGAGAGAGAGAGAGAGAGAAAATAATGCAGAGAAAGGCAGGGAGGTTAACCAGAGGTAGTTCCGGTTGGCTACCCTGCGCAGGGGGAAGGGTTAAGGGGGATCGTGTAGTGCTGCGCCGCGTTTGCTAGCTCGCGAAACTCGCACAAACTGCAAGTAGCGAAAAATTCAACTTCCATGTGATGTCGCAGAATGCTCGAACGCTCTACGCCACTTGACCAAAAAGCAGCCGCAGCGGCGAATCCTTGGGTCGGTACCGCCGTCTACAGGGCGCCGTTTTACTCATCGACGACAGCAAAGTGTATGCAATGTCACCATTCCCCGGTTGGGTGGCGGCAGATTGGAATTTAGAAAAAGGTATTCGGACCTTTCAGATGCAACTTTCTCGTAAACTAAGTCATTTCTTGGCATGAAACAAGCGTTGTGATGTTTCTGGAATGGTATTTACACAGTCCACGTAGACTCAGTATTTGCCTTTGGTGTTCCTCTAAGCACTCCCCTTACGTGGGCCGATCCTGAAGATAGTGCAATGCCGGACCGACCCGCGGCGGAGGTGCAGTTCGCCATTAAGAGACCTACATACACAACTTCACTGGTCACCCTTCTTCACAGAGTGGAAGGGCACTGAGTTGTTGTTTTTTTTCTGTTTTCTTTTTTTGCTGTATTTTTTAGAAGTGTACAGCAAGATTTTATTCAGGGGAGAAGTAGGTGCGCCATGTACGAGTACATTCCAGATATATGGAGCACCACGACTTTAATTGCTCACTCTATATAACTGCGCTAGTCGATAATTAGCACACGAACAAATGTTAACCGGTACATTCTCCTTTGGTCCCATGTCATTGCGATACCTTAGCACTTCCTCTCCCTTAAAATGGTGGGTGCTACACTGTTGCATAAACACCTATGGCGAAGGATTTGGTGCAATTGCTTAAGTGCGCTTACAATGCGATTCTTCTCGATCTAGCACATTTACCCAGAGTTGACAGCATTAAGTGCCGGCTCTGTGTTCGCCTCATCTCCCGGCTAAACATAGACGAGTTTCATGGAACAAACCACAAACATGCGAACCTTCAGGCTCGCAGCAGGCATTTAACTAATGGAACACTTGGAAAATGAGAATTGCAGTAATGACGTATTTTTTCTGTTTTGTCTCAGATATTTTCTTGCACCTCTTATCCTCGATTTTACTGGACTACCCGTCGTTTGTGCAACCTGATTCACGAAGAAGTGAACGTCATCTAAACGCGAAGCGTGGTTAGGTAGCGAACCTTTCTAGGATGCCTGTCGCTTCAGCGCTTCCGCTCGAAATCTCAGCATGGATCCGCACTTGCGCCTAGTAAGCTGGGCTTCACTGCAAATCTATATTGCAAGCGCATCCGGAACCGCCTAAGAACGGCTGGATTCAACCTGCAGCCAGAGACGTACTCGATGAACGAAAGGATTGCGGAGATCGGAAATAAGCGAATCAGTAAAATGTGATAGAAATAAGCGGAATCCGAAATTTATGCAATGCGAGGCGTGCGTCGTCCACGAACTAGTCGACGAGTGCTGAACGTCTTGGCCAAATGTTTTGCATAGATCACATTATGTAAACACCTCCTCGGCGCCGCCCCGACGCAGCTACTCCGCAAGGGAGCAAGCACCGCTTGCGTCGATGGCAGAAATGTGGAAAGGGGTGAGCATGGTTGCGACCGGTTTTACAGCCTCACGTAAGATCAACTTGCTAAAGCATTTTTGAGAAGGACTGGTAAATTGTTCACTGCTCGACGTCATTCACACCGCCTTGCACGACATGTTGGCTTGTGCAGAGTGCGGTAGCTCTTGCTCCAGGACTGCGACAACATGTACGCTTTTTTTATTTTTTTGACACCTTTCTTTTACTTTCATTCGCTTTGTTTTCGCTTTACGCTGCTAGGAAAATCTCCGCATAAATAAAAGGTAATGCTAATGTTGGACGTGTTTCTTCGCGAGTTTTAGTTCTCATGGCTAAACATTGCAAGAGGGGTCGTAATTTAAGGTGCTGAATGAGTTATCACATGAAGCTTTTAGCCGGCACAAAATTACTAGTGCATTGACACCTTCGCATGCAACCGCCACGGGAGTGCACTAAAAGAAGAGATGGCCAATCCAAAGCTATGTTTCAATCTAAAGGATGCAAATATTGTTTGAGTTGGTGAGGTTGCAGCAGTATCGGATCATAGGCACACGGCCTTTTTGCCTTTAGCTGTTGGGTCTTCGTATCAGGAGGATGAAGGGCGATGCACGAGGCTTGTCAGGGGTTCAGTTGATCTGCAGCGCCAGTCCAGTGTACCTGCTTCTTTGTGTGTCAGTGTGTCCGCGTTGCAAACATAAATGTGAGCTCGAGGGAAGAATGTTGAAAAGTGTGTGTACAGATAAATAATATGCATAAATAAGATTTTTCTTCTTTTCTTCTCTTATTCATAATATCGCACACTGCTAGCCAGGCATAATAAAAGTGCTGGAGTTAATACCAACTCGAATTATTACACAAACTTGGCCTTGCCTATTATGCATTCATTGCGGCACTTGCGATTTCTAATCCTGCTCTGATATTCTTCATATGAAAGTTCTGGGCCTCAAGGCAATTCTGAATTTGTTTGGGCTTTTTTTCTGTGTATGTATGGATATAAAAGTACTTTACTGTATTTTTCCTAAGTTGCACCAAATTTTAAGAAATTGCCGGTGGCACACTCTAAAAACAGTGGCGGTGTGTATCTGCCACACAAAAATAATCGTCATCTATCTTGCTTGCGTTTCCTTTCTTGAAAACGCTGAGCTCGATACTTTCCTGTCGAGAATGCTCTGTCATGCAGATAATGCGCATGTGGTTCGTGACTTGGAAGTACCGGGCTAGCAGCGTTAAAGAAAGCAATTGGGAGCAACACAGGTGACGATTATTGTTGTGTGGCAAGTATACACCCCAAACGGTGCAACCATTTTTAGAATGCAGATAGCACAAATCTAACCAGTGGTCTAAATTATTCGATGAAGTGGCCAGTACATTTACGAGAAGTCAAAATGCTTACATGAACAACTAACATAATTTTACTAATTAATATTTCGCTAATTACCTTTGTTACCTTAATTTAGTTACTTTAATTACTTAAGTAGCTGAGCATGCAAGACATACCGAATAATAACGTATTTTGATGATGGAACCGGTTTCGAAATATGCGCCGTCAAACTTGCGGGAAAAATACACTATTGTTTTACTCACTTCTTTAAGGAAATACTGTTTAATGCATTGGAGCATAAAAGTAACTCGAAAGACAACCATTTCGTCAGACAAATTAAAAATTTATTTCTCGGAACTACCTTAGCCCTGCGAATTCGTTCTAACTAAATACGCCTTGCCAACTAACGAATTACCATTTGTAAATTGAAATATGTATCATAAAGTAAGAAATTAGCAAGACAATTATAATAATTATAATATTTACTTACTTAAGCATTTAATTTCTCGTAGAAGTAAAGGCTGCCACATCGAAGGGATCGACAGAAAAAAGACAAGGTATGCGAACAACTATAAAACCCCTTCCTAAATGTCGAGAGAGGCGCAAATTTCAGGCAGTTCTGTGTTCATCCTGTCTTTCTGTTCCCATTGTGCAAATTCGCGCTTATATTACCAACACGCCCACCACACTTCTGTTGAGGAACTCTAAATTTGACGTTTTTTATGTGGGTGACGTTTGTAGTAATGTTTGGCGAGCTCTGGGTCCGCAGTGAAACGTTATATTTCAACATTACATTGCTGAAGCCATCTGTTACCTTTATGATTTTCAAGTATTAAAAAAGAGCGAAAATCAGCAGAGAGGCCGCAGCTGTGTTGTGCCACAGGACATTGCTGTGTCACGCCAACGGTCCCATAATTGTTTCCGGGATCGCACCTCTATCGTACACTGCGGCAGCCGCAAAAAAGAGAGGAGGAAATATATTTCCAGATCAATGTCGCTTAGCGCCAAACAAAAAGAAAGTACTGGCACCTCCCGTCTGAAGAAATCTTGAGACTGCGCACATTGTCCACTTAGACACCAACGCAGCAGATAATGACCAAATCGTAGACGGCTGCAAAAAGAGATCATTCAAGATAACATTCGCAAAGCTTTTAAATAAGAAAACAAGAAGGACGAAAGAGACAACAGCAGAAGTATTGGATTAAGCATCGCATCAAAAGTGGAGGAGCAGGAATTCTTTGTAAGGGGCGGAAGCCATTTGTGGTGGAACAGCAGAGCGAGAGCGCAGATTTGGACGATGCCTTCATGTCGCTAGATGCGACAGCTGGACGCACCATTTCGGCAACACTCGCAAGTCGGTCATCTTTCTTTTGTTGTACCCGGAGGGTGACGCAGACATCCAGTTTGCCATTGTGTCACCGCTGGCGAGTTGCTGACGCTGCAGCGTTCTTGTTTCCTATGTCAATGTCAACGCTCCCTGTCAGGTAGCCTCGCGTAGCCTACGACATAAAGATGTACCAGAATGCGTACAGCCGGCATCGGAAGTTCACGAACCGTGGGATCATAAAAAGGGATAAATATTTCCGCCTCATGTCATTTGCATTTGCAGCATGTCCAAGGATATTCGGACACCTTGTTATTATAATTACGGGGTATAGTGTCCCAAACTGTTCGAAAATTTTACTTTATTGAAGGAAAAATTAGACACGAAAGACAAAAGACAGATTACAAGGACAAGATTACAAGGACTTTTTTCTTTTGTGACTGGTTGTTTTCCTTCAACTATGTACCGACTGGGCCGGATTTCAACCCTTCTGAAAATTTTACTTTTTCCTCGGTACCGCGATCTACAAACTTCTTACACAGGTTGTACATGGTCATCTGTTGTAACGGCGGGTACACTTAAATTATTTTTAGGCTTTCAGGGACTCTAAACATATAAAATGACGATTTGCAGACAAAACACTCTTCGATGGACATGTACTTGAGGGGTTATATCGTCCATAACCGCAAAGTTGCAGAAATGTTTCCAATGAAACATGGGGACCCGTGCATATAAAGCTTATTCGCGAAATATGAGGAAAGGAAGAAAGCAGCTGGTCCAGCAAAGCCTGTTGTTGGACAAGGTGTTGCTTTAATACCATGGTAAAACCGGCATAAAGAATACAGAGAAGAACAAGAGCTCAGACACAAGAAAAGCGTGACGTTTGTTGCAGTCTAAGTGTCTTTTATGTCTTTTTTAATTATTCGTTTCTATGTTCCCCATGCTTGCTGTACCATGGCATCAAAACAGCGAATAGGGCCTTAAGAATATTAAGTTCTATGAGTCTGTTCTTCAAAAATATGTCTTTGTGACAGCTAAAGTGTGACAACAAGAGGAGAACGTAATCTTGAATTCCCCAATAAGAAAAGGTTGCAAGGACTTTAGTGATGAACAAGGATGGGCAAAAGCAGAATAGGCGAAAGGGTAACGAAATATGGGGCGAGAACATTACCGAGCCGTTTCTTTTCTGACTAATCCATTTTCATGCCAAGAGTGATCGGCTTAAGGGCCGGGACACCCGGTTGCATGATCCATCACAGGGACTGCTTAACGACTCGTTAAATTTCAGCTGAAGCACATTGTGCAAGATTTGTCGAAGGGCTTGAGCCAATACGAATTTGATGTATCAGTTAATTTACTTACGCGTTACTTTCACAAAACTATTATTTCTATGCGGGCATCCGGTCCTTTTTGTTGCTTCCTCTCGAAGCTTTGCACATGTAAATTAAGCGACCTTGCTACTATTAATGCAGATTCAGCGGATCTTTGAGAGCGAGCGAAACCAGTTCAATAGTATCTAGAGAGGTCAGCCAAGCGACACAGCTTGTAAGAGCTGGGCTGACGCAGCTTGCGGGCAGGATAATAGTAGCAGCCCTCCTCGGCGAAGTGAAGTGCGGATCCCCAAGGTAAAGAAGTCTTCTCCCCGACGCCGATGTCGCAACGTTTCGAGGAGCGCTAGATGGAGTGACCGACGTTGCAGTCACACAAAAGAAGCTTGGAAAGTTGCTAAACTACGTCCTCGTCCTTCCCGCGCGCAGAAAAGTAAACGTGACTTTGCGTGGACTACGAGCGCGTTTCTTGGGAAGCTATCACGGTGCTAGGCGGGCGTGTGAACTGCAGCACTCAACGCCTTTTAGCAGAGTGCCACGGTCCTCGAGGTTTCTTACTGAAAGCGCGGATGGTAAAAGCCGTGGGAGTAACTTTCTCCCTTTTGTGCCAAAAAGATGTGTGCTTTCTTAAGCGATATTCAGAAAGGCCTGGCGAATGCAAAAGCATTTTTTTCTTTCTTTCTCTACATTTTCGTAAACAGGTCATGTATGCGTGATTATAAACCCAAAAGCTTTTTGCTTCGGCTATTTCAGTGCTTTCTCAACACTCTTAATGTTCTTTATTTTCTTATTTTCTTCTTAAGCGACTAGTTCTCTTGATGCTTGCTTTCTCCTGTAATTTCTTATGTAAAAAAATATTAGTTACATTTAAGAAGTCGGCCGGAAGCGAGAAGGAATCTCACTTTGGTATATGTAGTTATTCCCTAAAACAGAAAATGTTTGCATTGACTCATCTGTTTTGTTCGCCTCACCGTGCAGCTTCTGTAGTGCTGCTTCAAAAAGTGTTCGAGGCTTTATTATTTATTTTTAGAAGTAGTTCCCGGCAAATCTTCTGTGTCGGAGTTCACTTACCATTTCTACTTTTGACCCACCTTTGTTCCTCACATCGCCTTTTTCACCTGTAATACTTATTCTTCCCAGAAGCAGCCAACAAAACTTTGGCTGCATTAAAAGATGAATAAGCGGGCTAGTTCAGGGTAAACGCTTCCTTTGTACTTCCACGATTGCTTACCTTTATGGTTTGACTTTGACTAAAGAGTACACATGATCCCATGATCAGTACACAGTCGCCGCCGACTGGCTGTGTCTGATGTTGCCTCCTGAATTACGCTTAGCACGGTGCGTGTGGCAGCTGTTATGTTATCCAACGCTAAATATAACGTGCAGCTAAAACAAAGCAAATCATTTTGTAATACATTAACATTTTTGTGCGCGAACAGGGCAGTGAAAGTGTTCTACAGGTAAAAAAGTAAGCCGATAGTTCTCATAACTGCAACTTTTTCAATGAGACGCTGAAAGCAGTTGTGAGCCGATACCTTTACCCTGTGAGTGCGGTGATTTAACAAAATAAGAAGCGGTGCCATACTACCCACCGAATGGTTGTTCTCGACCAGGCAAAAGCGAATGTTGTGGTAGCTTAACGAGCAATACAATGAAACACGTGCACTTTGACGCCTAAATGATGCGATCGATGAAGAAAAGCTTGTAAAGAAGAGCTTTTAGAGGAATCAGCCTTCTACATTGCAGCTTTCTCACACTAAATGCTAACGCCTGTCGCTGCGTATGCCAGCATCGAATGGATTTTTGTAGTTACAGCCGTGGTCTCTGTTGAACGCTTCTGAATAAAGTGTTTGCCGTGACACTTTGATTGAAGTAAGCACTAAACAGTGTAGTGTCGGGAATTGATATGCCGACTACTTCCATTTTTCTCTAAAAGCCATTGCTTATAGTAGTGAAGCGCTGCGCGACGCCTTAAGCCAAGGAATTGTGCGAGCTAATCGCCGAGTAAGCACGATAACCATTACTGTAATGGAACGCAAGGCAGCGCAAATAATGGCGTCATCACACGTTAGGTGCGTTTGTGCCTCAGTAGCCCTTTACCGCAGCAATTATGGCCAGCTTTCCAAGAAGCGGATCTAGTTAAATACGCTTCTTGTTTGCATTGTCATCACGTCCGTCAACAAACTTAATTATACACCTGAAGTAAGGAATGCCTCCGCTGCACACACACGCAGTTAAGTTAATGCAATATTCGTAAATAATACAGCCACTTAGTGCGTATTCGTAGGCAATGCGTAGCGGAGAATGCTTGTGTAGCCGAGAAGACGGGTAACTACTTCGCCGCATTCCATGAAGTAAGAAATGTTGCATTCAATGTGCCAGTGGCATTGTGGCTGGAATTTCGGTCTTCTAATGCTAGGTTGTGTGAGTTGGTGCTATATATAACTCGCCAACCATAGGCATTTTCGAAAACTGCATACCGCCCAAACACGCACTTTCAAGCTTTTCGCTTCTTTTTCTTTCTATATATTTTTTAATTCTGTATCGCCTTAACCCATTGCGCTACACAGCCGAGATGAGTTGGCACCTCGTTTAATAAAGGTTTGTCTACGTGAAGTGAGTAAGTACGTTGCAAGATTGCGTGCAGGAGTCGTTCTGTAGAAATAACTGCAATAGTTCCTCTTTTGTTCCTCCTTTTCTAGATCGCATCGTACAAGCGACCTGGAAAAAGTTACAAGCAGTTTTTAACGACACAAGTAATGTTTACATCAGCCCAGCAATTGTTGTTCCAGCTTTTCCGTCTGGGAACTGCGTTTGTTGAATGCGTTCCGTCAGCAGAGTCAACCTGATCTTATTCACACTCCAGAGAAGACAAATAAAAAAAGGTTCGTTAGTTTTCTCGCAACATGCAAGTTCAAGTTCTTCCTTTTTCTCCCACTACCTCGCTCCTAAACAACAAAACATTTACATGGCTACGTGATAGAAAGGAAAAGGACAGCGAAAGGAAAGGACAGCGACAGCGATAATACGTAAAGAGAGATCGATGTTTGGCGACCTGGCCAGAAAAGCAAGAATACCGGACGTCGTTAATACAAGTCTGGCTCACAGCCACGTCAACACATGGAATACAGGAATACATGCATGACTGAGCATGCGTATGCGGATCAAATATCAACAATATACGCGTATTTCTGCAGCTGCTACTGCCTTTGGCTGTGTAAGGATTATTCGTTTCCTCATTCGTCAGGCTCCCTAGTAACTATTGCGCTTGTTTTCTTTTTCTTATATCATTTTAGTGTTCTCTCACTATTTTACTGTCTTCCTTTTAGCCCGACCTCCGCGTCTGACACTTGCACAGATGGGGGTCTTTGCAAAGAAAGAGTGTTGAGTTGGTCTGACGTAAGCATATAAGAACATTGCGAATGGGAACAAGCGACCACTCCGTGCTAAAGCTATACTCCGTACAGCGTCTGCGGCGTGTAATCTACTCATCTGTACCCCTGTTAGCAATGTGAAGGTGAACCCTCAAATCCTTATTCAAGAAGACGCCACGACTCACTGCTCTGAGCCGCTTCAGCCTGTTGTCCTTGTTCTGCATTTTTTCTGCATGTTCTGCATACACATGTATTTTCTTCTTCATAAACGTGTATATGCAGAGCACAAACATGCTAAGCCAGTTTGGTGTTCAACGGGAAATGTACTGCTTCATACTGACATGCCATGTCTGAGCCCACATAACGAGAGAAGTTGATGTTTGAAAACGAATTCTGTGATCTTTGTGCAACATCAGTTACGGCCGCAACTTACCTTCTTTCGTCAAAATAAAATAAAAAACAAGGTAAAATAAAATACAAATATGCCTGCCCTAAAAGACGCTTAATTGGGAAAGTAAACGACCCAGCACATCCTTTCACTGCAAGGTGGTGCACTCGAGAATGCACTGAAGAAAGAGATGGGTGGTCTGCGGCCGATATTAACGTACTCGTAATCAATATGTGGTCCTGTGATTACAACAAGCAGTGGCCTCATGTTCTCACCTTGAGTGCTGAAGTCTTCGACTAACACCTGCAGAATAGTTCCTAACACTTTCTTAATACGTCATCGTGAAATAACAAAGGATCACAAAGTCGGTGCGCGCACGAAAATTTAAGCAGAAATCTCCTGTACTGATGCGATAGTGCTTTCACTTCTGAAGCCGCGTTTGTAAAATTTACTTAGAGATGCAATTACCTTACAATGTAAGCTAACTTACACTTAAGCTAACTCTACCTTACAAGGTTATTTTTTTATTCATCGGCATTGGCGATAGAAGCATTGGAAGCAGGAAGGGGGTTCTAGTCGGCGCTTGTTGTGGGAATGAAACATTTGAAATGAAGGTTAGTGCGGGCAACATGACACCTCATTCTTGAACTGACTTTTTTTTTCTTTTGAACAATAGTAGGATGGTGGCAGCAAAAGAGACTCGCTTAAAGTAGGGTTCGAGAAGAAAGGGGATTAACGAAGGGGCCCGATTTTTACTAATCATATCATAAGAAGCCGACTATTAAGGACACCAAGTACAACACAGGAGAAATTACTTGTACTTACTAATTGAAATAAAGAAATTATAAATTAACGGAAATAAAAGTGGGTGAAAAAACAGCTTGCCGCAGGTGGCGAACGATCCCACGTCTTTGCATTACTCGTTCGATGCTCTAACCAATTGAGCTACCACGGCGCCGTTTTCCCGTTAACTATCTTGGCTATTTAAGTTTTTACTACTAGGACTAACCTTGGGTGTGTTAGCCAGCACCACCACTCACAAACCTCGGTGGCGGTGGCCGCAGGCGTCAAGAATACGTGATCTCTTTGGGTGAAGGCAACTGGTCAATAAACCCACACATGCTACCTGAAGGCATCAATGTTCATCGTCCCCTTTCATTTCCATTAATTTATCATTTCTTTAATTCAATTAGTAAATACAAGTAATTTTCCCTGTATTGTCCTTGGTGTCCTTCTTTGTTGGCTTCTTATGATATAAAGTAGGATTGTAACTTTTAATCTAGGATTGCGCTAGTCCATACAATGTCTCTTTAATAGGCATTTGGAGGATTAGCAGTAGTATCAGAATCAAAGAATGTTACTGGGATCGCTTTTGTGATACTAGTCTTAATATAATCCCGAGAGAAAAAGGCAAGTAGGAAATTACGACGCAGAACACACTGAGTCATCTCCTTCTTGTTCTTTCACAATGCAAAATTGCGGTTAATTTCTATCATAGTTGTGATTTTGGCTTGTTGTTGCGTCATCATGAAGGTTTACGCTGTAGGGCTACTGGTACAAGGACAGACAGAAAGAATAGGGCACACATCACTCTTAGTTCATAAAAGACCAGCTTCATTTCTTTTGTGTTCTTTTCTTTGTGCTCTTCGTTTTTTAATGGACCGCCACCAATAAATACATAGACATACGTCGGAACATTGTTTGTAAATTGTTACTCAAACTCAGTTAAATCCCTCAAGTTCGGCGACCATGGCACCTTTTTCTTTTCTCATTAACAATAAATCAAAATGCCTTGTGCGGAAATTATGACCATACGATCGCGTTGGGAAAGGACGGGTTAACCAATAATAAGGCGTGCTGAGCTCATAACCACATTGTGGCGTTAGCACGTAAACCTGATCATTACTTTTTTCTTGATCATGCAAATGCACAAGAACAAGAAAGCAGAACCACGACATTGAAAACTGCCTCTGCTACGGTTGAAAAAAATTGCAAGGACCACAACATGCGCAAAAGAACACAAAAGTAGAAAATTATGACATGTAGTACTAATAAAGACAATAATGCTTTCAGGAGGCATCTACAGTCGAAACATTTAGTCCTATTTTCTCAGCCCATGAGGCTGGCAACCCATCATATAGAAGTGGCAAGAAAAAATAGGAAAGGTTACTGCACAATAAAGAAATAAAAGAGGGATCTTCGCACCGAGAGCACGGCGGCAGCTGTCCGGCGGCGTTCATGTCCGGAGGAGCATCAATACTGTATAGATGGATCGCGCGCGGAGAGCTATTCGTGGCTGGCAGCGTGGCGAGGGACGCCATGCTGTCGAACAATGCGTGCCGAGAGCACTTCTCTCGGGATAAGTTTCACGTGAGTCCATTTTGTGTTCCCCATCACAGCAAAGCAGATTTGCCTCATCCCGGTGCTCGAAGCGGGGCTTCATACTACTGGAGACGCGGCATCGGCGCCCTCTTGTGCTCTTGACAAATCCTGCGCAGCCTTGTATATCGACATGCTTATGGCTTTTTCTCTTTTCCCTTTGTGCTATTGCATTCTTCGTTGTTCCATCGAAAGCTTGCCTGCTACGTATACTTTTCCGAAGATGAAATATTGGGTTGACTGGCTTCTCATTGCATGCGTGTGTGCGTGCGTGTGTTTTTGTATGTGCGTGCATGTTCATGTGCTTGAGTACGCGTATGCTTGGCTACATAACAATGCAGCTCCACATCACCTCGCAACTATACAAGAGCTGATCCCGCCATGATTGCAACGCTATGGCGCAGCAGCTGCACTCTGGTGATAAAACGTGAAAACAGGATTCTAATTCTCCATACTGTTGGCGAAGCGCGTACAAAGAAGAAAGTTACTCGCTCGTTGATACCTCGAAAAATTGCAGCGTAAAAAAAAAAAAACAAGAAAAATGTGTGAGCAACGCATATATCACAGGGGCGGTTCAAGATCGATGAAATCCCTCTGAGATCATTTGTTTCTTCAACTGAACAGACTCAGAAGGAAAAGGTATTGGGAGCTTAACTCCTGCCTTTAGTCAAGGGACCCCCAAGGACAACAAAAAAGCAGGTTAGGGAAGTCTCGCCCCACTCGGAATTGGATTGCAGAAACGTTCGGTGATGCCCAAATGCGAGATCACTGATCCGCTGTCTGCCGTTATCGAAATCGTTGTTGAAAACACCTCTCGCGCCGTACGAATTGAGGCCGGGTTCAAGCGCGCGTCAGCGTCAGCTGCCTCATACTCTTCGCTTAGCTCAGCCCGTTTCTTTCGTTTTCCTTTTACAGCGACGCTGTTTACCTCTAGCCACTGTATGCAACCCCCGCATTCATTTACAGTGGCGTGCCCTCACCGGTTTAGGTCCGTATAGGCGACAGGAATGTGTGCGCCGATCTCGGAAATAGTGCAATGCCGGGCGGGCGATTCCAGGGCGGTACCCTGGCCGGCTTACGTCCGTAACAAGGCGCGTGGACAGCAATTCGTGGGCTGATCTCGGAGAGCTGAAGCCGGCTTAAAGCACTCCGCCAACTTCGAAAGTGAAGTTTAACGTGTTGCCGCCAAATAGAATCACATAAATGTGGCGTTGTAAGAGAACTACTATATATATATATATATATATATATATATATATATATACACAGAAACATCCGCCGCCTATGTTTGTGAGTAGTGGCGCTGGCTAACACTCCCAGGTTTAGTTCTAGTAGCAACACACAAATACCCCAGACAGTGGATGGGAAGACGCTGCCGCGGTAGCTCATTTGGTAGAGCATCGCACGCGTGAAGTGAAGGATGTGTGATCGTTCCTCACCTGCGTCAGGTTGTCTTTTTATTCACTTTCAATTCCATGAATTTATAGTTTCTTTATTTCAATGAGTAAGTACAAGTAATTTCCCCTGTGTCCTCCTTGGTGTCTTTATGTGCGGGCTTATGATATGATTAATAAAGATCGGGTCCCTCTATTAACCCCCCTTCGTTCTCGTCCATATATATATATATATATATATATATGTATATATATATATATATATATATATATATGTGTGTGTGTGTGTGTGTGTGTGTGTGTGTGTGTGTGTGTGTGTGTGTGTGTGTGTGTGTGATACAAAATGAGTCTGTCGGAATCCGGTAGTTGAACAGGCGCTTGTAGGTTGAGGACGCATGTACGACAAAAACAACGATGCTTTATTTGCTACGTCTCGGCCGGGGTCCGGCCTTCACCCCGGCCGAAACGTAGGAAATGAAGCATCGTTTCTTTTTCGTACGTCCGTCCTCAACCTACAAGTGCCTATATATACACAGTGAATACACATTGGAACGTTTGTTTGGTTTTGCATAGACTCAGTGCAAAAAAAAATCCGCTTAAGACGAGCCGCCTCAGACGTGCTCTTCGGTTAAGACGAGCGTTCAGAGTGACCACCACCGATCCTCGACGCTAGGGTGCCTCGATGCGCCGCGGCCGGGGGTGCGCACATCAAGACACCCTACTGGAGACCTGCGGCGCTCATCGTCCATGGACAGAGGTGAAAACATAACGAATAACCAAAAAGAGACAGTGATGTTTCACTAAGTAAACGTGGGTGACGCGCAAGCGCATTGGTGCTACAGCACATATGACGCTACCAGCCCTCGGTGCACCTAGACTGTCCGCATGATTGGTCATATTCAAGACAGGGCTGACGAGGCCACTTCAACCGCAATAGCCACCGGAGTCGAAAACCCCCTTGTAAACAATTCGTACTAACAAAATTAACAAGCATGGTGTCAGTGCACAAAGGCAAAAATGGACACATCACACTCGATGACCGTGGACGCTCGTTGTCAAAACGCTGGGGTGAGGAATTGCAGCAGCTGCAGCGAGATGAGTGATCTTCGCACTGTCGACCACTTCAACACAAACAGAAAGACGAGCACACAGCGCACGCAAAGCTACGAGCCATCGGCCCACCTACACTGTGCCTCCAAAGCAGACCACGTTCAAGAAAACGCTGGAGCGGCCGAAGTACAGCAGCCCCTCTCTACCTTCCCCAGTGCCTTGGCGCGACGGAAGACGGCGCACTCCCTCCCCCTTTCCTCTTTTGTGCACGCGATATTGAGCTTCCATCGTCAGCTCTCCGTCGCGTGCTTTCACTCATACATGCAGCGCACGGCACGCGAGGGCGATGTTATCATGAGACGAACCCGGTACATCCATATCGCAAACGAAATTTGTAGCAACTGCCAGAGGAGGTCAACCCAGCGCACCTCCGCCTACCTTCCTCCTCCGCGACGCTTCGCCTCGTTTCTCCTTCCCCGCTTCGGTCGACGCCATCTAGACTTCCCTCTAGGTTGCCTTGCTTTGCTTCGCGCTCAGCTCGCTCCTTCGTGCTTTCGTTAGCTAGTAAATGTAAAACGTAAAAGAAACGTGAAACGCCATAATGTATGCAGCCCATGTATGCAGCCTGAACAGCTTCGCCGATAATCCGTCTCCTTATGAATGTTGCGGCCCGATGACTTTTCTTTTGTTATTCTTATCTCGACAATTTTACGCTCTCCTCGATTTCCTTCATTCTCATTTATCTTCCGGAAAATTTGATTTGGGAAGTGGCCTCAAAACAATTTGCTGTGACTTTCCCGCCCGAAGACAGCGTAATAAAGTCGGGCGCCAGTTGCGCTTTGATGCGCACAGTAAAAAGAAAAACAACTAATAAAACATTTTACAACTGCAATATTTCACCGATCATTTGTCAAAACGAAGAAAAGAGTTGGACCAGGGTATTTTTTAGAACCAATATCTTGTTGCTCTAAAGTGGAAATCGTTATGCTAGACATAGGTAACTCTTATTGGTAAACTACAAGAACCGCTAGCGTGCTATGCGAACTAGGCACTCCTTCGTCTCACCTGCTGGTCTGGAGTAGAGGTAACGCCTTTGGCTCTCACTGCAACAAAGCTTCCTCCAGATGGCCTGGATTTGAATCCGCCTACGGGAAAACGCAAGCGACGAGAAATAGGTACGCAGAGTCACCTGTTCGGAAAGACATAAATTAAATGCAGGGAGGAATTTCCTTGTTGTTGTGGGTGTTGTTGTTGTTTTGTTTCTTTCTTTCTTAGCAGCCCGCAAATACGCAAAATTGCCGCGCAACTGGCCGCTCGAGGCATTTTGCGTGTATTTGCGGGTTTCTTTCACGCTCGGAAAAAGACTTCTATGTAGCACATATCTCAAAACAGAAAGCTGTATCGGGAGTCGTTCATGTTGCTCTATAATTTTCTCATTTACATTTTTCATCTAATTATACTGATTGAGAAGTTAATTATTGATTAATCAAGTCTAATTATCTAATTAGGCTGAAGGTAAAAAATCATCTGAGTATCTCCAAGCGACGGCAAACAATAACAACATCGCCGGTGGTGGTGGCGTTGGCGGCGTTGTTGATGCTGCTGCTGAGGAGGTAGGTCATTTTTACATGTACTAACGACAATTTATTCCAAAACAACTTAAACATCGCAAGTGTCTGAAAGTTTGACTTGTTGTGCGCGTGTGTCAGCTCAGTTATGTGTGGGCCCCCACGGGATACACTTGTCCTGCAGCAGTCCTTCATATGGGAGAGTTACCACAGTCCTCAGGACACTATTTCCAATAACTGCCATCGAAAACTATCCCGTCGGCGGTTCTTAATCAAAGGGTCACGAAAATTTCAACTGGCAGTGCCAACGCAAAATTTTTCTTTAAGGAGACACGTGGCTTATCGGAACCCATTTCACAGGAAAACAGTTCAACCCGCATCCATAGTTTCACCCTGCAAAGAGCATTCGTTTTAATAAGAAAATATTTACCTTGTCGAATCCACTGGCGATGAAAATATTTGGCTTCATGTCGCCCACATAAAGTAACCTTGTTTCATGCTGGTGAACCAGGCTGAAGAAAAGTAATTATTCCATTTTCCTGTTCATATGACCTTCCGTCTTCCTGTGAACACATGAGGCACACATAAAACTGTCTGAAGTATCCAGTACAAACATTGTACCACTGTGTAAGACGGGAAATATCGTCTTTCAGAAATGACGTGCCGCCTAGCAAAGCAAACATCCCGTGATAAGAAAAGGCGCGTCCGATAATGAGAAAAAAAATTATATTCACGCATCTATTGAACCACACTTGTTCTTTGACATTTTTGCAATTTGTCTCTCTTCGATGTGCCACATACAAAAACAGCGTTATCTAGTTTTCCACTTCCCGTTCTTTCTTGCTACGCCGCTGTTCGACAATGTAGCTGACAAGAAAGAAATTGAATTCAAGAACGTTCTCGGCAGCCGCAGTGTGCTTCCATGAAATGGTTCTCAAGCATAATGAAAATCGAAAGCCACGTTTTATTATACATTCGCGCTCGCCCTCGTGTCTAGCCGAAGCCAAAGGTAGTAAATGTAAACAGGGGCACATGCATATTCGTACATGCGCTAAATAACAAGTTCCTTGAAATTTCGCTCTAATGCAGTTCTTGGATAGTCAAAATTATTGAAAACACATAGGAGCAGAACAGAGTAAGAATTTCAGTTTTTTAGAGAATTTTTTCTACTTATTCCACAAGATCGTGTTTCCATGCGTGGAGCATTTGCAGAATAAAGGCGTAATGCTGAAACATTTGGACTCTGCGACTTATTTCACAGAAATTCTGTCACAGTCACAGAAACACAGTCATCGGCAAAGGTACGAACGTTACAGGAGACATGCGTTGGTAGGTCGTTAATATATATTAAAAATAAAAGGGAACCAAGGGCTGACCCTTGCGGGACGCCTGATGCTACTGGAAGAGGCCTAGCGGCTTAATTATTAACGTGAACAAATTTGGTATGATTAGAAGAACTTCAGTTTGGCCTAGGTGGTGTCTACTGCATATCATATTGACCGCAAATATGATATGGGTATGGTTAGCCAGAAATTCGTTTATACACTACAATATGTTAAGATGTAAGGTTAACCAAGGAAACTTTAGTAGAAAGCGCTTGTGAGAAACCTTGTCAAAGGCTTTCGCGAAATCTAGGAAGATTGCGTCAGTTTGAAGGTTAGAATCAAGGTTCACGTGCAAGTCATGGGCGAAAATAGCTCATTGTGTTTGACAAGATAGCTACTTACGGAATCCCTATTGAGAAGGATGAAAGAAATTAAGAGTCAAGATAATTCATTTTGTAAGAATAGATGACGTGTTCCATGATTTTGCATGGCACAGTTAAAGAAATGGGGCGGTAATTAAGGGGTTATTCTTTGTTACCTGATTTGAAGACCCAAATGACCTTCCCCACCTTCCAACCGCTGGGTTTGCTACCTGTAGAAAGTGAGGGCGCGAATGGTAATGATAGATACACTGAGGAAGCATGCCGAGCGTTCTTTAAAAGTTTGCTTGTGATTTGGCAGTACCTGCAGAATGTGACATCTTAATATTTTCAATGATACAGGTGATGCCGTGCGCAGCAAATGTGACTGGTGGCATTAGCGATCCTGGTCGGCCAGTTGGGACAGATGGTGGCATATTAGTTTCGTTTCTGAAGACGAATGAGAATGCAGTCTTAAATATACTTGAACATTCAACGTCGCTCGCTTCCTTGCCAATTGTATTGGTAAGTGTGAAGATAGGCGCATGATCAGGGTTTAGAACTTGCCAAAACTTTCTGGGGTTATTGGTTAGGATCTTCGGCAGGTCAGCTTAAAATATGCGTGTTTGGAATTAAAAATGGTCCGCAAATATGTTGAGTTGGCCTCGTAGTACTTGTTCCATGCGCTTTTGCTCGGGTTTCGTTTGGCTGCACGGAAAAGTGGTTTCTTTTTGTTCTCAAGTGTTTTCAAGGACTTTGTGAACCATGTTTTGTTACGATTGGCACGAAATGTAATGGTTGGAATAAATTTGATTGTTAGTGCTGTGATTTTGGTTTTAAAAGCAAGTTATCCTCAATTGATCAGTCTTGGAAACCTCTTTCGATGTCGGGAAAAAAAGCAAGCAATTGGTTGCTAATTTCATTGTAATTGCCTTTGTGGTAAAATCGAACCGTTTATGCAACGTTTGTCATGGTTCCGGGTTGAAGGCGAAATTAGCATGTAAAATTTTGTGGTCGCTAATCTGGCGGAGATAAGTAAGAGTTGATACACTTTCAGGGTGATTAGTTAGTATAAGTTTCAGGATGTTTGACGATTCACGTACGACGCGTGTGGGTCCTTTTACTAACTGGCTGAGATTTAAATTTACACAAAAAAAATTTTATTATGGGGTTTTACGTGCCAAAACTACTTTATGATTATGAGGCACGCCATAGTGGAGGACTCCGGAAATTTCGACCACCTGGGGTTCTTTAACGTGCACCTAAATCTAAGCACACGGGTGTTTTCTCATTTCGCCCCCATCGAAATGCGGCCACTGTGGCCGGGATTCGATCCCGCGACCTCATGCTCAGCAGCCCAACACCATAGTTAAATTTACACAGACGTCAAGGAAGTTAGTTATTTCTTTATTGCTTGTTGGGTGTTAAGTTCTGCGAGTCAATAGACGAGAAATTAAAATCGCCAAAAAGAAGAATGCACGTTGGGATGTGTAGCATTAAGTTGATTTAGGCTAACATTTAGGTGATAAAAAGAAAACTTGGATTGCTGTGGAGGGGGGGGGGAGGCGGGGAGTTCTGTTGCAGACACCTAGTATGACGGTTTGAGGTGCGGAAAGGCAGATTACCCACAGTATTTCAAGCTCTGATCGGATGTTAATAACAGAACAAGGCAATGGCTGGTTAGTAGTAATTAGAACACCTCCTCCTCTGGAGCCCTTGGGGTCTTACGGAAAATATTAAAGTTAGGTAGATCGGCCAGAATTTCAGTATCGGTGACGTCATCCGTAAGCCACGTTTCAGTTAGTATAAGTATGTTGCTAGCAGATGATGAAACAAGATTACAGATATGTTCGCGCTTGGGGAGGAAACTGTGTGTGTTTGTGAAAATAACAGAGAAAGAAAGATTTGGCAGTTGACCGCGACGGCTGCTACAAGGAAGTTTAGTTGCATAACGATGAACCGTATGCTATAATATTTGTTTTACTGTCTGCGATGGCTCGTCGAATGCGTACCGCTTAGGACCAATGAACAATGTTTTGTAGCACCAGGAAAATTTTGTGGTTGTAGTTTTGGAAAATCTAACGAGATGCTTTAGCGCATCTCGAACAGGGCGTGAAAAAGTCCTCCCCCATGCTGCAATCAGACCCTCTTATGTCCATTAGCGAGGATTAGCTCTTTGGTTTTAAAAAATGTAAATTTGACTATTATTGGGCAAGGGCGCTCAAAGAATGGCATCCACATGGTGAGCCTGTCCAATTCAATTTCTTTAGGGTCAACGGTTAGGTCTAGGTGATTACGGCAGAGGTGGAGGACTGTTTCTTCACGTCGGGCGTACGTTTCTCACGCATTGTTGTCTGTGATATTATAAAAATAAATTGTCACGTCGCGAGCGATTTTCTGCATCATCCAGACGGGCTTCTATTCCTCTGATTTCTTTGGCTGTTTGGGTGGTGTTAGTGCAGATCGTATCCGTGTCGGTGCGTAGTGTTAGCAGTTCTTGATAGTGAGTTTCTAGGTCGGTTGATATGTTGCTGGGCTCATATATAGCTTGTTCAGCAGTTGTTAGTTGATTTCTAAGACCTTGAACCTCGGTGAGTAGTTGTGACTGACCAGCAGACAGCTTCTTTAGTTCTGCGAGTACCGTGTCGGGACTTGGGTTTGTCTCAACATCGCCAGTCAACAACAACAAGGTACGTACTGCATCAGCACATTCAATAACAATGGAAAGGCGCCACTGTGGGCTCGGTAGCTGCAGGAGACAGTCGTCGCTTGATTTTTTTGTGAAAAGACAATACTGGTTACTGGCCTGCGCGGCGAAGGCGAACGGGTTTGATGACTGCATCGTGGCACAGCCACCGAGCCCACAGAGCACCGCGCGTGAGTGATGCTGCTTTATAGTCGCCCCTTCGGTTGCTGTCAATGACCATAGGGAAATCCGGGGGCAGTGGAGAAACAGCAGCGGCGGCGCATCCGGATCGTCTGAAGATGTAGACAGCTGAGAAGTGCCGGGGGGACACTAGAAACGAAATGGTTCGCTGGGTGTCGTGGCGTCGGAAGGGACGGGAACCAGGGCCTCCTCTCGCCAAGCTGTTGCTTTTCTCGCTGCCTCTCTTTCGTTTCTTCCGCAACGAAGACTGACGTAATAAATGCGCATCTATGCAGGTCCAAAAGCACTAACACGGCCTCCTGGAAACACATGTTGCGTGGAACTCTTGTCAATTCTGGGCATGCTAGATTTCAGCGACCGAAAGTAAACATGTCTTACGTAAAACGTGGTTGAATTCTGTGGTCAAGAAGAACTCGAGAAGCGATACGCAGCCATAACAAGAGCACAACATGAAAACACTGACCGACGATGGCTTACAGTCCCACATTCGACGAGCTTTAGACTTCTGTCAATGCGAAGTTTTCAGCAATAATTTGTAGAAGCCTGGGGAGAATAATATATATATAGATATCCAATTTACGGCTACTCGAACACAGACGTAGACTCACTGCCTCAAAATTATGTGAAATAGAAGCTCGAATTTCTCATTTTTCTTCTTTTCTTTCAAATATTATGTCATCATGGGTGCACGAGGGACTTACAAGGGAAGAACTGCAACTAACTGTTATGCAGCGCTCTTGATTTGTCCCTTCATGCTGACACCCGAAAAATGGTACGCAGTGAAAAATCACCATCTGTTATAGCGATGAGAGAAAAGGCGCGTGCGTCGACAAATTTTGTTATGTATAGCAAACAGATGCAAAAGGCAAACAGGAACAAGTTCTATCCAATTAGTCTTGGCCAGAAAAAGACAGAGACAGAAAATTCGGGGTCTCTGACCGCGGGAAAAAAAAAACAACGATAGCGCAGATTTATTGGCCGTCGTGTTATTTCAAAAGCAGCACATTAACGTTTGTGGCGAGGCAAAGATAGCAGGACACGGAAGGCAGGAATTGGTCATTTTTCTTCAGTCGCACATGGTGGTCAGCATAGAAAAGAAATAGTGTGAAGGGGAGCGGGCTGAGTATGTCCGTAGGTCTTCCAGCATCCCATATCAGCGATGTGCGTTCTGCGGTCCCATATCCTTCGTGAATAATGATGTCGTCTTCCAGGCCAGTCGATCATGCTTGCGTGATGACTTGGAAACCTCGATTGGTTTCTCCTGAGGACGCTCTTCAGCTCTCTGTGCAGCCACATGATTTCATTCCTTATTTCCACCTCCTGGAGAACCACAGCTTTGGAAGAGCTGTTCGTGATGACGGCATGATGGAGGCAGCCTCCTCTCATCCCCTTAGTAAGCGGACAGCGAGGACACATGGGAGACACCGGTGAAGTGGCACCGGCGACGCGGTGTTTGTCGAACGAGACAGCCTCGGTGCTTCATAAAGCTCTCTGCCGGCAGGAAACTAAGTGCCTCCCGCAGTGCAATACCGAGCAACGTACACTGTGCTTCTTTCTTTTGCTCAATCTGGTTCCTTTGGATGAAACGCTAGTCTTTCACTTTCTACCCTCCACCATTTCTCATCTCTCCTGCGTGGTTCACGTTTTTTTTTTTTTTTTTTTACAGTGGAGCTGTATATGTCTACCCTCCCACACATTTTTCAATGTCCGTGCCTCAAAGCTCCCGCGCCCTCTATTAGGAGGCAAAGCAAACCAGCAAGGCATGTGCTGACACATGGCGTAGCAAGAGGAAAGCTAAGAAACCACCCAACACATCGTTTCGTGCAAGAATTACGCAAAAGGCTATTTTTATTATTCAGATGGTTCTTAAACATTTGTAAATCAGATGTTCTCTTTGGCCTAATAAAGTTTTCAAACAATGTATTTTTATCGCCGATACCTTGCCAGTATTCTCAAGCTAGCCGTGACGTTGTAGCCTTACGGGTACGTAAGGAAAACTTACGGGGAAGACTGTTAATTTCGCCTCTTAGTAGCTCATGCGCGCGAGTAGCATTATCCCTACCGTAGATGGAGCGCCAGTCTGTAGCTAATAAAATTGAACTAAAACGCTGCAATGTCGCCTAATCTACCATTAGGTATGCGGCAGAACACTTCTTTTTTATTTTCAAGTTAAAGCTTCATATTGTGTATATGGGCAAATTGTCACAATGCGCAATCCAAGAATTCCTGAGTCGATTGTCTGATTCTCACAGTTTGTTGTGAAAGTGTCAATACATGTTGAACTACTGTCTATATACGTCTTGGTTGTGTTATCACATTTACGACCGCATTTACTTCAGCATATCCCTAAGCTGAGCCTGTGGTATTGAGCTGCTCAAAAAATCAACGTTAAGGTCTCCTCCCAAAATCAGTTTTGCAATTTTTGTCTATCATGTAGGAAAACAAACTCGTCTAAGATAGAAACGAATGTACTGTCCCTCCAGGTGGACCGTGGATCTCCGAGAAAATTCTATGTTCACACTTGACCGTGAGTGTACTTGACCGTAAGTTGTGGCCACGAGCTCTACCACTGAAAGAAGTAGTAGAGAGAGTCTTTCACGTCCTCACAGCATTCTCACACATTTCAGACTGCTGCTGCACGAAGCACGTCTTCTCATGGCCTCTTATATTGTAAAGAACCCATGTCACCGCCTTAATGCAAAGGAAGGGCCTCTTGCTGGTTTCATAGCGTGACCTTTGCTGTCGTCTCGTTAGCAGGGACGTGCGAGCAATTCTTAAAGTAACATTTTCTTTGCCTCTTCCTTGGACTCTTACGCTGCCGTCATCGTCGTCGTCATTTTGCGCACCACGTCGGGGGGTGGTCAAGAAGTTGTACAATGTAGATGCCAGGAGCGATGCTTCTTGGAGGTTGCCACAATGCCCTCTGGGACTCCCTGGCCATCGACATACTACCCACTGGACGGCTGTAATTATGTGTGAGCCTTCCGTAAAAATATTCACGCAGGAACTCCCCGGGAGTTGAGTAAGTGTGCGTAAGCATCGTGGCACTTACTATAGTGTCTGTCCACACAGCCCGGCATCATTATCAATCTGATGAAACTTGATCTAACCAGTATAAACGACAGCGCTGCTATGACACGAACTGCTGCGGACGGCGGCGCCAGTTGCGATGATGACGTTCCGATCATTATAAGCCGTTATCGCTTTTTAGCGCTTTATCCATCCTCGTCGAACCATTGTGAACCATGACCAACCTTATTCCGGCGGCGGCTGCGTATGGCCAGGGCGCGCGAACCCTATCTTGAAGGCGATATGCGACGCTTTCAAGGTAGGGTCCGCGCTTAGTTCGGGTTGAAGCGATAGGCTACACGAACGTCAATTCGCTCGAAGCTCAGGCCCTATCCTGAACGCGATTGTCTTACGTGACAGATGTACGGACTGACGGATGTGTACGGACGGGTTTCCCCGTTGGGTAGTCATAGAAATGCTTACGCATTGCAGAAGCTGCAGAGCGTTGCTTTGTACTCACCCGCAACAGCCCAGAGAGGAGATGCAATGGTCGCGAGGAGATAGAGAGAGGAGACAGAGGAATTCGTAAAGCCAACGCAGTGACGAAGCGGGCGTAAGCTTGCATACATGGAAAAATCGTGGTAGAAGCGAACGGGCCCACCAGAAAATTAAACGTGCTTCGTTTCGCGTAAAACAAAACGCTGCTACTAGACATGGTAACTGTTCCGGACCAACGGTATATGTGTCAATTCAAGGTACGGTATGGCACGGCACGTTTCTTCTGCTTCTGAAAAATAAACGTAAAGGCTTGCGGACAAGAAACCGCATTACAGCACCACAGTGTGAACACAACAATACATAAGTAGCCCACCAGCAAATCAACCCTTCTGCCAAGATGCGATGTGCCATGTGAGGCAATGATAGTGCTAATCGTCTCGCAGGCTACGGAGAAAGAGCGCACGAAAGTGCCTCCAGAAAACACGTCTTGGTGTGTGTTCTGTGTGCTACACGTAGACAAACCCAAGTTCTGCCTGCAGTGCAACATTCCGTGCAGAACTAAGGAGGAACTGTAGCTCCTCCTTATTCTTTTATGAGCCTATCATCGCAGCCTTCAACGCGATGTGGTAACGTATTGCCGTTTAGCAAGATAGCTTTCCTTTTGGCTATCAGGAAAAAAAAAACATATTTTTGCGACTACAGTGCCTACTCACTCCGGTACCGCTGCCTATATTGTGTAGAAAATATCCCATTGTCTCTAAGTAAAAAGAAAAAGAACGAAAGAAAGAAGAAATTAGCTTGATATTGTAGGCACACACGTGAGTTCCCAATTTTTCTGCCCTTGTCTACAACGCGCTACGGGGCCTAAATATGAACGAGCAACAACGAATCGTCGGTGTTTTCTTGAACAACGTAAGACAAAGCAAGCTGGGCTATTTCCCTTCCACCCTTATCAAGCTGATGACAATCGGCCCAGCACGGGCTACGGAATTCAATGCACCAAGATTTAGGGCAAGAACATGGTAGTGATGGCGGGTAGAGGTCATGCTTTTCCAGCAAGATCTCGTTATCTTGCAGTTCAAATGAACTGATATAGGGACTTAGCGAGCGAAAAACGGGGAAAGATGGGACATACGAAATTGTGGGAAAGAGGGAGTAGTAAGGGAGTCACGACACGAGGCGTGCTACATTAAACGGCGGTGCCGTCTAAAAGAAATGGCTCCCGTAGGCAGCGGCATCGTAGACGGGTCACGTTTGCTGTCGGTCTATTTGCGTAAGTAGGGTTAACGCTTTCTTCGCATAGTTAGCTGGTCCCCATTATACTGATCCGGCACCGAGATGTTGGCGCTACATCGAGATGAGAGCGGGAGGCCATACAACAGCACAGCGAGAGAACTTTAAAAGGTCAAACGGGAGAGTAAATTGTATAGCAAAGAACAAAAGGAAGAAAGTGATCGTGAGGCAAGACGACCCAAAAGAGGAGCAAGAGCCGGTGCCTAAAGGGGCCCACGAACTATTTGAAAAAGCACACGCGTCGCCAAGCAATCCAGCATTTTGTGAACACGTGTCCATGGAGCGGATTTAAAATAGCGCATTAAATACCCGGTCTTCCAGCCAGTTTATTGGCCTTCGTCGCTGTATTCTAGCTTTCTTTTCTCGCTTGTGGGCTCACTAGCCTTGTTCATCTTTCTTCTGTTTGTACGTCCAAACCATAACTGCAGACTTATCGTATAGCATTTATTTTCCGTTTATTCGTCAGGTAATGTGGGCCTTCTTTCTGCGCTAAGACTGGTGCTTGACTAAACTGACCCCGTGGGAGAAGAGGCATATCAGTGGTTCCTGGCTTCTACGAGACAAAGTGCGAACAAAAAAAAAAGGCGCCGACGGTGCTCCCAATTGCTAACGATGTAAGAGAATACGAGAAAACCTTCTTTGCAGGGGCAATTTTAGTGGGAAAAACTAAATACAAGATATAATCTAAAGAAGTTTCAAAGAACTAATTATAAACACCGAGCCTAACCATGCGTAGTTCATCGAGCCGTGCATAGAATAGTAGTACACGAAAGCAATTTCGCACAGAAAACCCGGCCGATTGAGTATGCCTTGTACGCAGGAAGACACAGGACTTGTCGATAGGCGCCCGATGTCGTTTACATCGGGCGCCTCCCAGAGCCTCTACGCTCAACTCTGTTTCGAAATCACACAAAAACTATAGCATGGCGCACGTCAGTCCTTGTTCCCGTCATCGATTCTCTCAGCGACGCCGTGTGCTAAGTGCCCGATTTGATCTATTCCATCGACCGAACAAGGTTTAACCACGCAAAGAAACAAAGGTACCACGAGAGGCGTTGCTGGTTAATTGGTTTACTTTTTGCTGGCTGAGGATCATTGATGAGCCCTTCTTCACTAATGTTCTTGCACACCACCGTATAAAAAACGTTGGTGGCGTTGTAAGAAGGAAGCCGCAATCTTGTGCTTAGTAGTTTTAAGAGCATTCTACTATACGGTGCGCTACAAGTTTTCTGAGCTGCCTGGGGAAATCGCCAGCTCAATAACGTGAAGGATTGGGCTGTCTGGATAACTACGGCCTGAAGACTACGCTGCACAAGCGGTTGAGAACGAACAAGTGTTCGTTCGTGCAGCGCTTGTGTTTGTTTTATCCTTCTTTGTACTCGCTCCTTTCTGAGCCATGTTGCCATGAGGATGAGTAAGCAGCCTACTGCGAGGCCCAGTGCGAGTATTCATCATTGTGCGTGTTTGGTTATTACAATGCCAACGCTTTCCAGACTGGCACGAGCGTTTTACTTTCTGCTGCCTTTGGCAATCCGAATTCTATTCAACGGGGCGATGTGGCCGTGTGCATGCTGCCATGCCGTGCACCTTTTGTGACAGGTACAGCTTATTTTTACCCTTTCTCTTTTACAGTAACTCATGCGAAAATTCTTCGGCCCGAATCTGGATGGTTAGCGTCGTCTATTATTATCCTAATCTCCCTTCTCACATCAGCTTTCTGCTCGACATTGCTGCTGTTAACGCACGCGCTACAAAACAGCGACATTTTAAAATCTTTTTTTATACGGTACTCGTTTTCTTGTTGTGGAAATAGGCATGGCGTCAGCATTCGCCAGACAGCTGATGAAAGCTTCCATATGCTTGATCCAAGAGACATCAGGAACACCTAGCTGCCAGATTCACACTCCGAGAGATTCGATGTTGCGAAAAGCGGCAGCAGCGAAAGAAGGTGTGCCTCAGTGAAGCAACTGCCGTGGCGTGTCAGATCAATGACCGTTCTCGTTTTCTTTCTTATTTATTTTTTAATCGCACTTGTTTGCGTTGCTCCAATGAAAGTGCCTGATCCATTATTTGACCTTTTCCAGCGCGCTGCTCACAAACCCATAATGATTCATTGTGTAAAAGATAAGAAAAAACACTAAGGCCCGGATGAACTTGTTAGTAATGTCTGTTGATCCGAGAGTCTTCTTTTGCATGCAATCACAAGTACTTGTTCCTCTTTCGGCCGAGGGCCACTTGCTGCGGCATCAGCGCAAGCGGGCAATATTCATCAGTGCCCTTCCGAAATGTGGCAAGTGTTTGCACTGTACATAGTGATATGAATAAGTGTGCACCTTGGGTGCCTGAGGTGCTTCCCTCGCTACTGTGCAATCCTTTAGCTAGCCGCCGGCATTCTGCCATCGTTACGAAAGTGCTCTGGCACGTGTAAGAAAGTTCTGTTGGACTTTGATGCAGGTTTTGGCTGTCGTTGCACTTTCATGCCATTTGCACGCAACTGGGAGTGTGAAGTTTTCTCCGAAGGGTCTAATACGGCGGTTCATTCTAAATGCAGCTGCATCTATACCGAGTGCCCGAGTTGCAATGGGTGCTTTCTCTTACATGGTTCCTTTGTTTTATATTAAATTCGTGGAAGGAGACGTTAGGGCCTTGTAGAAGTTCCCGTTATTCCTGTTCTCCGACGTGACATAAAAAGAGGAATGCTGTGAAAAGAATTAGGCCATATCAATAAAAAGAACTGTGAGTGTATTTATAGATTTAACAAAAGCTTTTGACACCATTAATCACAAAATTCTAATACATAAACTCGAATCTTACGGCATAACCGGCCCGCCACTTCAGTTTATTTCTAGCTACTTAACCAATCGTACCCAAGTTGTTCAGATTGACGGCAAACTCTCATCTTCTAAGAACATATGTCAAGGCGTTCCTCAGGGCTCGATCCTTGGTCCGCTGCTGTTTCTACTATTTATTAATGACCTGCCTAATGTTCTGACCACTACCGACTGTATATTATATGCAGACGACACGACTATTTTTACTTACGCTAATAATGTCGACGAGCTTCAGCGAAACATTAACGTTGATCTGCATAACGTAACTTCCTGGTGCCGAAAGAACATGTTGCGCATCAATCCGCTAAAAACGGTTTTTATGGTTTTTCATTCCTTCCCGACACTAATTTCGAAATCCATATCTGTGTGTCTCGACAACAACGTAATACCAATATGTGATAGCGCAAAGTTTCTTGGCGTAGTTTTAGACAAGCATCTGAAATTCACTCTCCA